>NC_091155.1:1573493-1875993 GCF_040958095.1 Procambarus clarkii
GGTGAAAGTTAGGGAAGGTGATGAAGGATAGGGAAGGTTGTGAAGGGTAGGGCGTAGTGAAGGGTGGTGGGTTGAGGGAAGGTGGTGAAGGGTAGGGAGGTTGTGAATACTACATGCTGTTATCACTACACTTGTTATCACTTCACACGGTTATCACTACACACTGTTATCAATTCACACTGTTATCACTTCACACTCTTATCACTGCACACTGTTATCACTTCACACTGTTATCACTACACAGTTATCACTACACACTGTTATCACTTAACACTGTTATCACTTCACACGGTTATCACTACACACGGTTATCACTACATACGGTTATAACTACACACTGTTATCACTGCACACTGTTATCACTTAACACGACTAGCCCTTCAAACCGTTATCACTTCACACGGTTATCAAATACACACACCTATCACTACACACGGTTCTCTATACACACTGTTATAACTTCACACGGTTATCACTACACACTGTTATCACTACATTCTGTTATCACTTCACACTGTTATAATTCACACGGCTATCACTGCACACATCTATCATTACACACTGTTATCATACACACTGTTATCACTACCACTGTTATCACTGCACACTGTTATCACTTCACACTGATAACCCTTCAACCGTTATCACTTCACACGGTTATCACTATACACGGTTATCACTACACACTGTTATCACTACATACGTTTATCGCTACACACTTATCACTTCACACGGTTATCACTACACCCTGTTGACACTTCACACGGTTATCACTACACACGGCTATCGCTACACCCGGTTATCTATACACACTTATCACTTCATACGGTTATCACTACACCTGTTATCACTACACACCTGTTATCACTACTCACTGTTTCACTTCACACTGTTATCACTACACACATTTATCACTACACACTGTTATCACTTCACACGGTTTATCACTTTACACTGTTATCACTACACACTGTTATCACTTCACACTGTTATCACTTCACACGGTTATCTCTTCGCACGGTTATCACTGCACACTGTTATGACTTCACGCTGTTATCACTTTACACTGTTATCATCACACACTGTTATCACTTCACACAGTTATCACTACACACTGTTTACATACGCACTGTTACCACATCACACTGTTATCACTACATACTGTTATCACTACACACTGTATCACTACACACTGTTATCACTACACATCTGTTTATCACTACCACTGTTACCACTTCACACGGTTATCACTACACACTGTTATCACTACATACTGTTATCACTTCACACGATTATCACTATTCACTGTTATCTCTACACACTGTTATCACTACACACGGTTAGTGTGTAGTGATAAGCTACAGGGGTTATCACTATCCAGGGACCCCTGGATGCCCCAGGCTAGGTCACGAGGCCCTCAGGTGCCAGGTCCAGAAGCATCCAGGGGCCAGGTCTCGTGGCCTCAGGGGCTAGGTTAGGGGCCTCCAGGGGCCAGGTCCAGGGGCCTCTAGCGGCCTCCAGGGAATAGATTCCGGGACCAGGTCCAGGGGCCTCCAGGGCTAGGTCCCGAGACCTTCAGCGGCCAGGTCCAGGGGCATCCAGCGGCCAGGTCCAGGGCCTCCAGGGGCCAGGGCCCGAGGCCTACAGGGGCAAGGTCCCGGGGCCTCCAGAGACAAGGTTCAGAGGCCTCCAGGGGCCAGGTCCAGGGGCTTCCATGAGCCCAGGTCCAGGGGCATCCAGGAGCTAGGTCGAGGGGCCTCCAGGGGTGAGGTCCAGGGGCATCCAGGAGCCAGGTCCAGGGACCTCCAGGAGTCAGGTCGAGGGGCCTCCAGGGGCCAGGTCCAGGGGTCTCCAGGAGCCAGGACCAGGGGCCTCCAGTAGCCAGGTCGAGGGGCCTGCAGGGGCCAGGTCCAGGGGCCTCCAGGGGCAAGGTCCAGGAAACTTGTACCGCCGCTAAAATGACGCTGGCTCTCCCAATATCTTTTAATATCTTAGATAATAAATATTAGTTAGGGGGAAAGTTTTATTTGCACATTAGTAATGAGATGAACTTAATATGTATAGTGGAGTTGAGGTGGCTAAAGGTAGGGTAGTTGTTGTTGTTGTTGTTCTTGTTGTTTCAGACTCAGCAACTGGGAACATAAGGGTGCATGTGGCACGAATAAAGGGCTGTACGCAAATTGTGAAGAGTTGAGTTGGTAAATGGTAGGGAAGGTGGTGAAGGTTAGGGATGGTGGTGAAGGGTAGGGGTGGGGAAAAGTAGGGTAGGTAGTGAAGGTAGGGAAGGTGGTTAAGGGTAGGGAAGATGGTGAAGGGTAGGGAAGAAGGTGAAAGTTAGGGGGTAGTGAGGGATAGGGAAGGTGGTGAAAGGTAGGGAAGGTGGTGGGGGTAGGGAAGGTGGTGAAGGGTAGGGAAGGTGGTGAGGGGTAGGGAAGGTGGTAAAGGGTAGGGAAGGTGGTTAAGGGTAGGGAAGAGGTGAAGGGTAGGTGAGGTTGTGAAGGGTAGGGAAGGATGTGAAGGGTAGAGAAGGTGTTGAAGGATAGGGAAGGGAGTGAAGGGTAGGGAAGATTATGAAGGGTAGGGAAGGTGGTGAAGGATAGGGAAGAGGTGAAGGGTAGGGAAAATGGTGAAGGTTAAGGGTGGTGGCGAAGGATAGGGAAGGTGGAGGAGGGTAGAAAAGGTGGTGAAGGGTAGGGAAGGTGGTGAAGAGTAGGGAAGGTGTTGAAGGGTAGGGAAGGTGAAGGGTAGGGGAGGTTGTGAAGGGTAGGGAAGGTTGTCAAGGGTAAGGAAGGTGGTGAAGTGAAGGGAATGTTGTGAAGGTGAGGGGTGGAGGGGAAGGGTAGGGACGGTGGTGAAGGGAAGCGATGATGGTGATGGTTAGGGTAGGTGGTGAAGGTTAGGGGTGGTGGTGAAGGATAGGGAAGGTTGTGAAAGGTAGGGGTGGTGGTGAAGGGTAGGGAAGGTGGTGAAGGGATAGGGAAGGTGGTGAAGGGTAGGGAATGTGGTTACCGGTAGGGAAGTTGGTAAAGGGTAGGGGAGGTGAATTGTAGGGGAGGTGGTAAAGGGAAGGGAAGGTAGTGAAAGAGAGGGGAGGTGGTGAAAGGGTAGGGAAGGTGTTGAAGGATTAGGAAGGGGTGAAGTTAGGGAAGGTGGTGAAGGGTAGGGAAGGTGATGAGGGGTAGGGAAGGTTGTGAAGGTTAGAGAAAGTGGTGAAAGTTAGGGAAGGTGATGAAGGATAGGGAAGGTTGTGAAGGGTAGGGAGCGTAGTGAAGGGTAGGGAAGGTGTTGAAGGGTAGGGGAGGTTGTGAATACTACATGCTGTTATCACTACGCACTGTTATCACTTCACACGGTTATCACTACACACTGTTATCAATTCACACTGTTATCACTTCAAACTCTTATCACTGCACACTGTTATCACTTCACACTGTTATCACTACACAGTTATCACTACACACTGTTATCACTTAACACTGTTATCACTTCACACGGTTATCACTACACACCGTTATCACTACATACGGTTATAACTACACACTGTTATCACTGCACACTGTTATCACTTAACACGACTAGCACTTCAAACCGTTATCACTTCACACGGTTATCAATACACACACCTATCACTACACACGGTTATCTATACACACTGTTATAACTTCACACGGTTATCACTACACACTGTTATCACTACATTCTGTTATCACTTCACACTGTTATCAATTCACACGGCTATCACTGCACACATCTATCATTACACACTGTTATCAATACACACTGTTATCACTACACACTGTTATCACTGCACACTGTTATCACTTCACACTGATAACCCTTCAAACCGTTATCACTACACACGGTTAGTGTGTAGTGATAAGCTACAGGGGTTATCACTATCCAGGGGACCCCTGGATGCCCCTGGCTAGGTCACGAGGCCCTCAGGTGCCAGGTCCAGAAGCCTCCAGGGGCCAGGTCCCGTGGCCTCCAGGGGCTAGGTCTAGGGGCCTCCAGGGGCCTCTAGCGGCCTCCAGGGAATAGGTTCCGGGACCAGGTCCAGAGGCCTCCAGGGGCTAGGTCCCGAAACTTTCAGCGGCCAGGTCCAGGGGGCATCCAGGGGCCAGGTTCAGGGGCCTCCAGGGGCCAGGTCCCGAGGCTTTCAGGGGCAAGGTCCCGGGGCCTCCAGGGACAAGGTTCAGAGGCCTCCAGGGGCCAGGTCCAGGGGCTTCCATGAGCCCAGGTCCAGGGGCATCCAGGAGCCAGGTCGAGGGGCCTCCAGGGGTAAGGTCCAGGGGCATCCAGGAGCCAGGTCCAGGGCCTCCAGGAGGCCAGGTCCAGGGGCCTCCAGGAGCCAGGTCGAGGGGCCTCCAGGGGCCAGGTCCAGGGGCCTCCAGGCCAGGCCAGGACCAGGGGCCTCCAGTAGCCAGGTCGAGGGGCTTTTAGGGGCCAGGTCCAGGGGCCTCCAGGGGCAAGGTCCAGGACACTTATACCGCCGCTAAAATGACGCTGGCTCTCCCAATAACTTTTAATATCTTAGATAATAAATATTAGTTAGGGGGAAAGTTTTATTTGCACATTATTAATCAGATGAACTTAATGGGTATAGTGGAGTTGAGGTGGTTAAAGGTAGGGTAGTTGTTGTTGTTGTTGTTCTTGTTGTTTCAGACTCAGCAACTAAGAACATAAGGGTGCATGTGGCACGAATAAAGGGCTGTACGCAAATTGTGAAGAGTTGAGTTGGTAAATGGTAGGGAAGGTGGTGAAGGTTAGGGATGGTGGTGAAGGGTAGGGGTTGTGGTGAAGTGTAGAGTAGGTAGTGAAGGTAGGGAAGGTGGTTAAGGGTAGGGAAGATGGTGAAAGGTAGGGAAGAAGGTGAAAGTTAGGGGTGGTAGTGAAGGATAGGGAAGGTGGTGAAGGGTAGGGAAGGTGGTGCGGGGTAGGGAAGGTGGTGAAGGGAAGGGAAGGTGGTGAGGGGTAGAGAAGGTGGTGAAGGGTAGGGAAGGTGGTTAAGGGTAGGGAAGATGGTGAAGGGTAAGTGAGGTTGTGAAGGGTAGGGAAGGAGGTGAAGGGTAGGGAAGGTGGTGAAGGGTAGAGAAGGTGTTGAAGGATAGGGAAGGGGGTGAAGGGTAGGGAAGATTATGAAGGGTAGGGAAGGTGGTGAATGATAGGGAAGAGGTGAAGGATAGGGAAGATGGTGAAGGTTAAGGGTGGTGGTGAAGGATAGGGAAGGTGGTGGAGGGTAGGGAAGGTGGTGAAGGATAGGGAAGGTGGTGAAGGGTAGGGAATGTCGTGAAGGTTAGGGAACGTGGTGAAAGTTAGGGGTAGTGGTGAAGGGTAGAGAATTTTGTGAAGGGTAGGGAAGGTGGTGAAGAGTAGGGGAGGTGATGAAGGGTAGGGAAGGTGGTGAAGAGTAGGGAAGGTGTTGAAGGGTAGGGAATGTGAAGGGTAGGGGAGGTTGTGAAGGGTAGGGAAGGTTGTCAAGGGTAAGGAAGGTGGTGAAGTGGAGGGAAGGTTGTGAAGGTTAGGGGTGGAGGGGAAGGGTAGGGACGGTGGTGAAGGGAAGCGATGATGGTGAAGGTTAGGGTAGGTGGTGAAGGTTAGGTGTGTTGGTGAAGGATAGGGAAGGTTGTGAAGGGTAGGGGTGGTGGTGAAGGGTAGGGAAGGTGGTGAAGGGATAGGGAAGGTGGTGAAGGGTAGGGAATGTGGTTAAGGGTAGGGAAGTTGGTAAAGGGTAGGGGAGGTGAATAGTAGGGGAGGTGGTAAAGGGTAGGGAAGGTAGTGAAAGAGAGGGGAGGTGGTGATAGGGTTGGGAAGGTGGTAAAGGGTAGGGAAGGTGGTGAAGGGGAGGGAAGGTTGTGAAGGGTAGGGAAGGTGGTGAAGGATTAGGTAGGAGGTGAAGTTAGGGAAGGTGGTGAAAGGTAGGGAAGGTGATGAGGGGTAGGGAAGGTTGTGAAGGTTAGAGAAAGTGGTGAAAGTTAGGGAAGGTGATGAAGGATAGGGAAGGTTGTGAAGGGTAGGGAGCGTAGTGAAGGGTAGGGAAGGTGGTGAAGGGTAGGGGAGGTTGTGAATACTACATGCTGTTATCACTACACACTGTTATCACTTCACACGGTTATCACTACACACTGTTATCAATTCACACTGTTATCACTTCACACTCTTATCACTGCACACTGTTATCACTTCACACTGTTATCACTACACAGTTATCACTACACACTGTTATCACTTAACACTGTTATCACTTCACACGGTTATCACTACACACGGTTATCACTACATACGGTTATAACTACACACTGTTATCACTGCACACTGTTATCACTTAACACGACTAGCCCTTCAAACCGTTATCACTTCACACGGTTATCAATACACACACCTATCACTACACACGGTTATCTATACACACTGTTATAACTTCACACGGTTATCACTACACACTGTTATCACTACATTCTGTTATCACTTCACACTGTTATCAATTCACACGGCTATCACTGCACACATCTATCATTACACACTGTTATCAATACACACTGTTATCACTACACACTGTTATCACTGCACACTGTTATCACTTCACACTGATAACCCTTCAAACCGTTATCACTTCACACGGTTATCACTATACACGGTTATCACTACACACTGTTATCACTACATACGGTTATCGCTACACACTTATCACTTCACACGGTTATCACTACACACTGTTGACACTTCACACGGTTATCACTACACACGGCTATCGCTACACCCGGTTATCTATACACACTTATCACTTCATACGGTTATCACTACACACTGTTATCACTACACACTGTTATCACTACTCACTGTTATCACTTCACACTGTTATCACTACACACATTTATCACTACACACTGTTATCACTTCACACGGTTATCACTTTACACTGTTATCACTACACACTGTTATCACTTCACACTGTTATCACTTCACACGGTTATCTCTTCGCACGGTTATCACTGCACACTGTTATGACTTCACGCTGTTATCACTTTACACTGTTATCATCACACACTGTTATCACTTCACACAGTTATCACTACACACTGTTATCACTACGCACTGTTACCACATCACACTGTTATCACTACATACTGTTATCACTACACACTGTATCACTACACACTGTTATCACTACACACTGTTATCACTACACACTGTTACCACTTCACACGGTTATCACTACACACTGTTATCACTACATACTGTTATCACTTCACACGATTATCACTATTCACTGTTATCACTACACACTGTTATCACTACACACGGTTAGTGTGTAGTGATAAGCTACAGGGGTTATCACTATCCAGGGGACCCCTGGATGCCCCAGGCTAGGTCACGAGGCCCTCAGGTGCCAGGTCCAGAAGCATCCAGGGGCCAGGTCTCGTGGCCTCCAGGGGCTAGGTCTAGGGGCCTCCAGGGGCCAGGTCCAGGGGCCTCTAGCGGCCTCCAGGGAATAGATTCCGGGACCAGGTCCAGGGGCCTCCAGGGGCTAGGTCCCGAGACCTTCAGCGGCCAGGTCCAGGGGGCATCCAGCGGCCAGGTCCAGGGGCCTCCAGGGGCCAGGTCCCGAGGCCTACAGGGGCAAGGTCCCGGGGCCTCCAGAGACAAGGTTCAGAGGCCTCCAGGGGCCAGGTCCAGGGGCTTCCATGAGCCCAGGTCCAGGGGCATCCAGGAGCTAGGTCGAGGGGCCTCCAGGGGTGAGGTCCAGGGGCATCCAGGAGCCAGGTCCAGGGACCTCCAGGAGTCAGGTCGAGGGGCCTCCAGGGGCCAGGTCCAGGGGTCTCCAGGAGCCAGGACCAGGGGCCTCCAGTAGCCAGGTCGAGGGGCCTGCAGGGGCCAGGTCCAGGGGCCTCCAGGGGCAAGGTCCAGGAAACTTGTACCGCCGCTAAAATGACGCTGGCTCTCCCAATATCTTTTAATATCTTAGATAATAAATATTAGTTAGGGGGAAAGTTTTATTTGCACATTAGTAATGAGATGAACTTAATATGTAGTGGAGTTGAGGTGGCTAAAGGTAGGGTAGTTGTTGTTGTTGTTGTTCTTGTTGTTTCAGACTCAGCAACTGGGAACATAAGGGTGCATGTGGCACGAATAAAGGGCTGTACGCAAATTGTGAAGAGTTGAGTTGGTAAATGGTAGGGAAGGTGGTGAAGGTTAGGGATGGTGGTGAAGGGTAGGGGTGGTGGGGAAAAGTAGGGTAGGTAGTGAAGGTAGGGAAGGTGGTTAAGGGTAGGGAAGATGGTGAAGGGTAGGGAAGAAGGTGAAAGTTAGGGGGGTAGTGAGGGATAGGGAAGGTGGTGAAAGGTAGGGAAGGTGGTGAGGGTAGGGAAGTGGTGAGGGTAGGGAAGGTGGTGAAGGGTAGGGAAGGTGGTGAGGGGTAGGGAAGGTGGTAAAGGGTAGGGAAGGTGGTTAAGGGTAGGGAAGATGGTGAAGGGTAGGTGAGGTTGTGAAGGGTAGGGAAGGATGTGAAGGGTAGAGAAGGTGTTGAAGGATAGGGAAGGGAGTGAAGGGTAGGGAAGATTATGAAGGGTAGGGAAGGTGGTGAAGGATAGGGAAGAGGTGAAGGGTAGGGAAAATGGTGAAGGTTAAGGGTGGTGGCGAAGGATAGGGAAGGTGGAGGAGGGTAGAAAAGGTGGTGAAGGGTAGGGAAGGTGGTGAAGAGTAGGGAAGGTGTTGAAGGGTAGGGAAGGTGAAGGGTAGGGGAGGTTGTGAAGGGTAGGGAAGGTTGTCAAGGGTAAGGAAGGTGGTGAAGTGAAGGGAATGTTGTGAAGGTGAGGGGTGGAGGGGAAGGGTAGGGACGGTGGTGAAGGGAAGCGATGATGGTGATGGTTAGGGTAGGTGGTGAAGGTTAGGGGTGGTGGTGAAGGATAGGGAAGGTTGTGAAAGGTAGGGGTGGTGGTGAAGGGTAGGGAAGGTGGTGAAGGGATAGGGAAGGTGGTGAAGGGTAGGGAATGTGGTTACCGGTAGGGAAGTTGGTAAAGGGTAGGGGAGGTGAATTGTAGGGGAGGTGGTAAAGGGAAGGGAAGGTAGTGAAAGAGAGGGGAGGTGGTGAAAGGGTAGGGAAGGTGTTGAAGGATTAGGAAGGGGGTGAAGTTAGGGAAGGTGGTGAAGGGTAGGGAAGGTGATGAGGGGTAGGGAAGGTTGTGAAGGTTAGAGAAAGTGGTGAAAGTTAGGGAAGGTGATGAAGGATAGGGAAGGTTGTGAAGGGTAGGGAGCGTAGTGAAGGGTAGGGAAGGTGGTGAAGGGTAGGGGAGGTTGTGAATACTACATGCTGTTATCACTACACACTGTTATCACTTCACACGGTTATCACTACACACTGTTATCAATTCACACTGTTATCACTTCAAACTCTTATCACTGCACACTGTTATCACTTCACACTGTTATCACTACACAGTTATCACTACACACTGTTATCACTTAACACTGTTATCACTTCACACGGTTATCACTACACACCGTTATCACTACATACGGTTATAACTACACACTGTTATCACTGCACACTGTTATCACTTAACACGACTAGCACTTCAAACCGTTATCACTTCACACGGTTATCAATACACACACCTATCACTACACACGGTTATCTATACACACTGTTATAACTTCACACGGTTATCACTACACACTGTTATCACTACATTCTGTTATCACTTCACACTGTTATCAATTCACACGGCTATCACTGCACACATCTATCATTACACACTGTTCAATACACACTGTTATCACTACACACTGTTATCACTGCACACTGTTATCACTTCACACTGATAACCCTTCAAACCGTTATCACTACACACGGTTAGTGTGTAGTGATAAGCTACAGGGGTTATCACTATCCAGGGGACCCCTGGATGCCCCTGGCTAGGTCACGAGGCCCTCAGGTGCCAGGTCCAGAAGCCTCCAGGGGCCAGGTCCCGTGGCCTCCAGGGGCTAGGTCTAGGGGCCTCCAGGGGCCAGGTCCAGGGGCCTCTAGCGGCCTCCAGGGAATAGGTTCCGGGACCAGGTCCAGAGGCCTCCAGGGGCTAGGTCCCGAAACTTTCAGCGGCCAGGTCCAGGGGGCATCCAGGGGCCAGGTTCAGGGGCCTCCAGGGGCCAGGTCCCGAGGCTTTCAGGGGCAAGGTCCCGGGGCCTCCAGGGACAAGGTTCAGAGGCCTCCAGGGGCCAGGTCCAGGGGCTTCCATGAGCCCAGGTCCAGGGGCATCCAGGAGCCAGGTCGAGGGGCCTCCAGGGGTAAGGTCCAGGGGCATCCAGGAGCCAGGTCCAGGGCCTCCAGGAGGCCAGGTCCAGGGGCCTCCAGGAGCCAGGTCGAGGGGCCTCCAGGGGCCAGGTCCAGGGGCCTCCAGGAGCCAGGACCAGGGGCCTCCAGTAGCCAGGTCGAGGGGCTTTTAGGGGCCAGGTCCAGGGGCCTCCAGGGGCAAGGTCCAGGACACTTATACCGCCGCTAAAATGACGCTGGCTCTCCCAATAACTTTTAATATCTTAGATAATAAATATTAGTTAGGGGGAAAGTTTTATTTGCACATTATTAATCAGATGAACTTAATGGGTATAGTGGAGTTGAGGTGGTTAAAGGTAGGGTAGTTGTTGTTGTTGTTGTTCTTGTTGTTTCAGACTCAGCAACTAAGAACATAAGGGTGCATGTGGCACGAATAAAGGGCTGTACGCAAATTGTGAAGAGTTGAGTTGGTAAATGGTAGGGAAGGTGGTGAAGGTTAGGGATGGTGGTGAAGGGTAGGGGTTGTGGTGAAGTGTAGAGTAGGTAGTGAAGGTAGGGAAGGTGGTTAAGGGTAGGGAAGATGGTGAAAGGTAGGGAAGAAGGTGAAAGTTAGGGGTGGTAGTGAAGGATAGGGAAGGTGGTGAAGGGTAGGGAAGGTGGTGCGGGGTAGGGAAGGTGGTGAAGGGAAGGGAAGGTGGTGAGGGGTAGAGAAGGTGGTGAAGGGTAGGGAAGGTGGTTAAGGGTAGGGAAGATGGTGAAGGGTAAGTGAGGTTGTGAAGGGTAGGGAAGGAGGTGAAGGGTAGGGAAGGTGGTGAAGGGTAGAGAAGGTGTTGAAGGATAGGGAAGGGGGTGAAGGGTAGGGAAGATTATGAAGGGTAGGGAAGGTGGTGAATGATAGGGAAGAGGTGAAGGATAGGGAAGATGGTGAAGGTTAAGGGTGGTGGTGAAGGATAGGGAAGGTGGTGGAGGGTAGGGAAGGTGGTGAAGGATAGGGAAGGTGGTGAAGGGTAGGGAATGTCGTGAAGGTTAGGGAACGTGGTGAAAGTTAGGGGTAGTGGTGAAGGGTAGAGAATTTTGTGAAGGGTAGGGAAGGTGGTGAAGAGTAGGGGAGGTGATGAAGGGTAGGGAAGGTGGTGAAGAGTAGGGAAGGTGTTGAAGGGTAGGGAATGTGAAGGGTAGGGGAGGTTGTGAAGGGTAGGGAAGGTTGTCAAGGGTAAGGAAGGTGGTGAAGTGGAGGGAAGGTTGTGAAGGTTAGGGGTGGAGGGGAAGGGTAGGGACGGTGGTGAAGGGAAGCGATGATGGTGAAGGTTAGGGTAGGTGGTGAAGGTTAGGTGTGTTGGTGAAGGATAGGGAAGGTTGTGAAGGGTAGGGGTGGTGGTGAAGGGTAGGGAAGGTGGTGAAGGGATAGGGAAGGTGGTGAAGGGTAGGGAATGTGGTTAAGGGTAGGGAAGTTGGTAAAGGGTAGGGGAGGTGAATAGTAGGGGAGGTGGTAAAGGGTAGGGAAGGTAGTGAAAGAGAGGGGAGGTGGTGATAGGGTTGGGAAGGTGGTAAAGGGTAGGGAAGGTGGTGAAGGGGAGGGAAGGTTGTGAAGGGTAGGGAAGGTGGTGAAGGATTAGGTAGGAGGTGAAGTTAGGGAAGGTGGTGAAAGGTAGGGAAGGTGATGAGGGGTAGGGAAGGTTGTGAAGGTTAGAGAAAGTGGTGAAAGTTAGGGAAGGTGATGAAGGATAGGGAAGGTTGTGAAGGGTAGGGAGCGTAGTGAAGGGTAGGGAAGGTGGTGAAGGGTAGGGGAGGTTGTGAATACTACATGCTGTTATCACTACACACTGTTATCACTTCACACGGTTATCACTACACACTGTTATCAATTCACACTGTTATCACTTCACACTCTTATCACTGCACACTGTTATCACTTCACACTGTTATCACTACACAGTTATCACTACACACTGTTATCACTTAACACTGTTATCACTTCACACGGTTATCACTACACACGGTTATCACTACATACGGTTATAACTACACACTGTTATCACTGCACACTGTTATCACTTAACACGACTAGCCCTTCAAACCGTTATCACTTCACACGGTTATCAATACACACACCTATCACTACACACGGTTATCTATACACACTGTTATAACTTCACACGGTTATCACTACACACTGTTATCACTACATTCTGTTATCACTTCACACTGTTATCAATTCACACGGCTATCACTGCACACATCTATCATTACACACTGTTATCAATACACACTGTTATCACTACACACTGTTATCACTGCACACTGTTATCACTTCACACTGATAACCCTTCAAACCGTTATCACTTCACACGGTTATCACTATACACGGTTATCACTACACACTGTTATCACTACATACGGTTATCGCTACACACTTATCACTTCACACGGTTATCACTACACACTGTTGACACTTCACACGGTTATCACTACACACGGCTATCGCTACACCCGGTTATCTATACACACTTATCACTTCATACGGTTATCACTACACACTGTTATCACTACACACTGTTATCACTACTCACTGTTATCACTTCACACTGTTATCACTACACACATTTATCACTACACACTGTTATCACTTCACACGGTTATCACTTTACACTGTTATCACTACACACTGTTATCACTTCACACTGTTATCACTTCACACGGTTATCTCTTCGCACGGTTATCACTGCACACTGTTATGACTTCACGCTGTTATCACTTTACACTGTTATCATCACACACTGTTATCACTTCACACAGTTATCACTACACACTGTTATCACTACGCACTGTTACCACATCACACTGTTATCACTACATACTGTTATCACTACACACTGTATCACTACACACTGTTATCACTACACACTGTTATCACTACACACTGTTACCACTTCACACGGTTATCACTACACACTGTTATCACTACATACTGTTATCACTTCACACGATTATCACTATTCACTGTTATCACTACACACTGTTATCACTACACACGGTTAGTGTGTAGTGATAAGCTACAGGGGTTATCACTATCCAGGGGACCCCTGGATGCCCCAGGCTAGGTCACGAGGCCCTCAGGTGCCAGGTCCAGAAGCATCCAGGGGCCAGGTCTCGTGGCCTCCAGGGGCTAGGTCTAGGGGCCTCCAGGGGCCAGGTCCAGGGGCCTCTAGCGGCCTCCAGGGAA
This sequence comes from Procambarus clarkii, assembly GCF_040958095.1. NCBI lineage: Eukaryota > Metazoa > Arthropoda > Malacostraca > Decapoda > Cambaridae > Procambarus > Procambarus clarkii. The sequence continues at coordinate 1,586,987 of NC_091155.1, forward strand.
TAGATTCCGGGACCAGGTCCAGGGGCCTCCAGGGGCTAGGTCCCGAGACCTTCAGCGGCCAGGTCCAGGGGGCATCCAGCGGCCAGGTCCAGGGGCCTCCAGGGGCCAGGTCCCGAGGCCTACAGGGGCAAGGTCCCGGGGCCTCCAGAGACAAGGTTCAGAGGCCTCCAGGGGCCAGGTCCAGGGGCTTCCATGAGCCCAGGTCCAGGGGCATCCAGGAGCTAGGTCGAGGGGCCTCCAGGGGTGAGGTCCAGGGGCATCCAGGAGCCAGGTCCAGGGACCTCCAGGAGTCAGGTCGAGGGGCCTCCAGGGGCCAGGTCCAGGGGTCTCCAGGAGCCAGGACCAGGGGCCTCCAGTAGCCAGGTCGAGGGGCCTGCAGGGGCCAGGTCCAGGGGCCTCCAGGGGCAAGGTCCAGGAAACTTGTACCGCCGCTAAAATGACGCTGGCTCTCCCAATATCTTTTAATATCTTAGATAATAAATATTAGTTAGGGGGAAAGTTTTATTTGCACATTAGTAATGAGATGAACTTAATATGTATAGTGGAGTTGAGGTGGCTAAAGGTAGGGTAGTTGTTGTTGTTGTTGTTCTTGTTGTTTCAGGACTCAGCAACTGGGAACATAAGGGTGCATGTGGCACGAATAAAGGGCTGTACGCAAATTGTGAAGAGTTGAGTTGGTAAATGGTAGGGAAGGTGGTGAAGGTTAGGGATGGTGGTGAAGGGTAGGGGTGGTGGGGAAAAGTAGGGTAGGTAGTGAAGGTAGGGAAGGTGGTTAAGGGTAGGGAAGATGGTGAAGGGTAGGGAAGAAGGTGAAAGTTAGGGGGGTAGTGAGGGATAGGGAAGGTGGTGAAAGGTAGGGAAGGTGGTGAGGGGTAGGGAAGGTGGTGAAGGGTAGGGAAGGTGGTGAGGGGTAGGGAAGGTGGTAAAGGGTAGGGAAGGTGGTTAAGGGTAGGGAAGATGGTGAAGGGTAGGTGAGGTTGTGAAGGGTAGGGAAGGATGTGAAGGGTAGAGAAGGTGTTGAAGGATAGGGAAGGGAGTGAAGGGTAGGGAAGATTATGAAGGGTAGGGAAGGTGGTGAAGGATAGGGAAGAGGTGAAGGGTAGGGAAAATGGTGAAGGTTAAGGGTGGTGGCGAAGGATAGGGAAGGTGGAGGAGGGTAGAAAAGGTGGTGAAGGGTAGGGAAGGTGGTGAAGAGTAGGGAAGGTGTTGAAGGTAGGGAAGGTGAAGGGTAGGGGAGGTTGTGAAGGGTAGGAAGGTTGTCAAGGGTAAGGAAGGTGGTGAAGTGAAGGGAATGTTGTGAAGGTGAGGGTGGAGGGGAAGGGTAGGGACGGTGGTGAAGGGAAGCGATGATGGTGATGGTTAGGGTAGGTGGTGAAGGTTAGGGGTGGTGGTGAAGGATAGGGAAGGTTGTGAAAGGTAGGGGTGGTGGTGAAGGGTAGGGAAGGTGGTGAAGGGATAGGGAAGGTGGTGAAGGGTAGGGAATGTGGTTACCGGTAGGGAAGTTGGTAAAGGGTAGGGGAGGTGAATTGTAGGGGAGGTGGTAAAGGGAAGGGAAGGTAGTGAAAGAGAGGGGAGGTGGTGAAAGGGTAGGGAAGGTGTTGAAGGATTAGGAAGGGGGTGAAGTTAGGGAAGGTGGTGAAGGGTAGGGAAGGTGATGAGGGGTAGGGAAGGTTGTGAAGGTTAGAGAAAGTGGTGAAAGTTAGGGAAGGTGATGAAGGATAGGGAAGGTTGTGAAGGGTAGGGAGCGTAGTGAAGGGTAGGGAAGGTGGTGAAGGGTAGGGGAGGTTGTGAATACTACATGCTGTTATCACTACACACTGTTATCACTTCACACGGTTATCACTACACACTGTTATCAATTCACACTGTTATCACTTCAAACTCTTATCACTGCACACTGTTATCACTTCACACTGTTATCACTACACAGTTATCACTACACACTGTTATCACTTAACACTGTTATCACTTCACACGGTTATCACTACACACCGTTATCACTACATACGGTTATAACTACACACTGTTATCACTGCACACTGTTATCACTTAACACGACTAGCACTTCAAACCGTTATCACTTCACACGGTTATCAATACACACACCTATCACTACACACGGTTATCTATACACACTGTTATAACTTCACACGGTTATCACTACACACTGTTATCACTACATTCTGTTATCACTTCACACTGTTATCAATTCACACGGCTATCACTGCACACATCTATCATTACACACTGTTATCAATACACACTGTTATCACTACACACTGTTATCACTGCACACTGTTATCACTTCACACTGATAACCCTTCAAACCGTTATCACTACACACGGTTAGTGTGTAGTGATAAGCTACAGGGGTTATCACTATCCAGGGGACCCCTGGATGCCCCTGGCTAGGTCACGAGGCCCTCAGGTGCCAGGTCCAGAAGCCTCCAGGGGCCAGGTCCCGTGGCCTCCAGGGGCTAGGTCTAGGGGCCTCCAGGGGCCAGGTCCAGGGGCCTCTAGCGGCCTCCAGGGAATAGGTTCCGGGACCAGGTCCAGAGGCCTCCAGGGGCTAGGTCCCGAAACTTTCAGCGGCCAGGTCCAGGGGGCATCCAGGGGCCAGGTTCAGGGGCCTCCAGGGGCCAGGTCCCGAGGCTTTCAGGGGCAAGGTCCCGGGGCCTCCAGGGACAAGGTTCAGAGGCCTCCAGGGGCCAGGTCCAGGGGCTTCCATGAGCCAGGTCCAGGGGCATCCAGGAGCCAGGTCGAGGGGCCTCCAGGGGTAAGGTCCAGGGGCATCCAGGAGCCAGGTCCAGGGCCTCCAGGAGGCCAGGTCCAGGGGCCTCCAGGAGCCAGGTCGAGGGGCCTCCAGGGGCCAGGTCCAGGGGCCTCCAGGAGCCAGGACCAGGGGCCTCCAGTAGCCAGGTCGAGGGGCTTTTAGGGGCCAGGTCCAGGGGCCTCCAGGGGCAAGGTCCAGGACACTTATACCGCCGCTAAAATGACGCTGGCTCTCCCAATAACTTTTAATATCTTAGATAATAAATATTAGTTAGGGGGAAAGTTTTATTTGCACATTATTAATCAGATGAACTTAATGGGTATAGTGGAGTTGAGGTGGTTAAAGGTAGGGTAGTTGTTGTTGTTGTTGTTCTTGTTGTTTCAGACTCAGCAACTAAGAACATAAGGGTGCATGTGGCACGAATAAAGCGCTGTACGCAAATTGTGAAGAGTTGAGTTGGTAAATGGTAGGGAAGGTGGTGAAGGTTAGGGATGGTGGTGAAGGGTAGGGGTTGTGGTGAAGTGTAGAGTAGGTAGTGAAGGTAGGGAAGGTGGTTAAGGGTAGGGAAGATGGTGAAAGGTAGGGAAGAAGGTGAAAGTTAGGGGTGGTAGTGAAGGATAGGGAAGGTGGTGAAGGGTAGGGAAGGTGGTGCGGGGTAGGGAAGGTGGTGAAGGGAAGGGAAGGTGGTGAGGGGTAGAGAAGGTGGTGAAGGGTAGGGAAGGTGGTTAAGGGTAGGGAAGATGGTGAAGGGTAAGTGAGGTTGTGAAGGGTAGGGAAGGAGGTGAAGGGTAGGGAAGGTGGTGAAGGGTAGAGAAGGTGTTGAAGGATAGGGAAGGGGGTGAAGGGTAGGGAAGATTATGAAGGGTAGGGAAGGTGGTGAATGATAGGGAAGAGGTGAAGGATAGGGAAGATGGTGAAGGTTAAGGGTGGTGGTGAAGGATAGGGAAGGTGGTGGAGGGTAGGGAAGGTGGTGAAGGATAGGGAAGGTGGTGAAGGGTAGGGAATGTCGTGAAGGTTAGGGAACGTGGTGAAAGTTAGGGGTAGTGGTGAAGGGTAGAGAATTTTGTGAAGGGTAGGGAAGGTGGTGAAGAGTAGGGGAGGTGATGAAGGGTAGGGAAGGTGGTGAAGAGTAGGGAAGGTGTTGAAGGGTAGGGAATGTGAAGGGTAGGGGAGGTTGTGAAGGGTAGGGAAGGTTGTCAAGGGTAAGGAAGGTGGTGAAGTGGAGGGAAGGTTGTGAAGGTTAGGGGTGGAGGGGAAGGGTAGGGACGGTGGTGAAGGGAAGCGATGATGGTGAAGGTTAGGGTAGGTGGTGAAGGTTAGGTGTGTTGGTGAAGGATAGGGAAGGTTGTGAAGGGTAGGGGTGGTGGTGAAGGGTAGGGAAGGTGGTGAAGGGATAGGGAAGGTGGTGAAGGGTAGGGAATGTGGTTAAGGGTAGGGAAGTTGGTAAAGGGTAGGGGAGGTGAATAGTAGGGGAGGTGGTAAAGGGTAGGGAAGGTAGTGAAAGAGAGGGGAGGTGGTGATAGGGTTGGGAAGGTGGTAAAGGGTAGGGAAGGTGGTGAAGGGGAGGGAAGGTTGTGAAGGGTAGGGAAGGTGGTGAAGGATTAGGTAGGAGGTGAAGTTAGGGAAGGTGGTGAAAGGTAGGGAAGGTGATGAGGGGTAGGGAAGGTTGTGAAGGTTAGAGAAAGTGGTGAAAGTTAGGGAAGGTGATGAAGGATAGGGAAGGTTGTGAAGGGTAGGGAGCGTAGTGAAGGGTAGGGAAGGTGGTGAAGGGTAGGGGAGGTTGTGAATACTACATGCTGTTATCACTACACACTGTTATCACTTCACACGGTTATCACTACACACTGTTATCAATTCACACTGTTATCACTTCACACTCTTATCACTGCACACTGTTATCACTTCACACTGTTATCACTACACAGTTATCACTACACACTGTTATCACTTAACACTGGTATCACTTCACACGGTTATCACTACACACGGTTATCACTACATACGGTTATAACTACACACTGTTATCACTGCACACTGTTATCACTTAACACGACTAGCCCTTCAAACCGTTATCACTTCACACGGTTATCAATACACACACCTATCACTACACACGGTTATCTATACACACTGTTATAACTTCACACGGTTATCACTACACACTGTTATCACTACATTCTGTTATCACTTCACACTGTTATCAATTCACACGGCTATCACTGCACACATCTATCATTACACACTGTTATCAATACACACTGTTATCACTACACACTGTTATCACTGCACACTGTTATCACTTCACACTGATAACCCTTCAAACCGTTATCACTTCACACGGTTATCACTATACACGGTTATCACTACACACTGTTATCACTACATACGGTTTATCGCTACACACTTATCACTTCACACGGTTATCACTACACACTGTTGACACTTCACACGGTTATCACTACACACGGCTATCGCTACACCCGGTTATCTATACACACTTATCACTTCATACGGTTATCACTACACACTGTTATCACTACACACTGTTATCACTACTCACTGTTATCACTTCACACTGTTATCACTACACACATTTATCACTACACACTGTTATCACTTCACACGGTTATCACTTTACACTGTTATCACTACACACTGTTATCACTTCACACTGTTATCACTTCACACGGTTATCTCTTCGCACGGTTATCACTGCACACTGTTATGACTTCACGCTGTTATCACTTTACACTGTTATCATCACACACTGTTATCACTTCACACAGTTATCACTACACACTGTTATCGGACCTGCTTGTGGCTCACTGCTTGCTTGTCTTACTAAGAATCTGTCTAAAGACACTTGTTTTTCCCTACATTTTAACACTTGTCTGTAGTAAGACATCACATTGTCATTTAAAAGGTCAATGCAATGGCCTGCTACAGCTTTATCTGGGTGAGTTTTTTCAACAAAACTTTGCAGTTCTTCTCATACTTCACACATTTTAATGAGGATGGGACATCCTCTACTCACAATTATTTTCATAGGTTGAACCTTACCACTGGCTTTTTTGGGACCCATTGCGAGATATATAATAACAACTTTTATGTTCAAATGGCCAAATATCCAACAAAACACTGTAAATCATGGTGAAGAATTGAGGTGAGATAGTCACTGGGTGCAAGGCACTGTTAAACTGAGTAGTGATCGCCGTGCCACCACGCGCTAGTCGACCCGTACGCGTATTAACAGTCTCGTATCCTGAGGCAACCCTCGTATCCCGATACAAATTTTCCGAGCAAATCCTGCTCGTAACCTGAAAAACTTGTAACCAGGGGCGCTCGTAAGCCGAGGTACCACTGTATATAGTGAATAAAAGCAAGAACAGTATGGTGGGAGGAGGATGTGGGCAAGTGAGGAGTCATTAAGGGAGTAGCGGTGAGAGGCTGACTGGCAGATGTGGTGGCCACATCTCGCTGCTTTTTGACTTACAATGTCAACATAGTGGTTCGTTATGGTAAACAAAACATGCAGATACATATATATAAATAACCTGTGTATATAGTGTAATAACCCACAAAGTATTTTTTTATTGTTTTATGAACACAATAATTGAATCAATAATATGCACACCATAATTTTGAGTACAGCAATGATTCACACATTTTATAATATAAATATATCACACTACACACTATAAACACTACAAAGGAAAAATATAAATCAGAGATTTTAAAATAATTAGGAAATTATCTCTTTGTGGCCACTCCTGCCTGACAGCTGGGGCTGAGCAGACCGCCTCAGACGCACGCTGAGTCAGCGCTTTTTTTTTTTACCAGACTTCCTCACCCTATAGCGGGCAAAATATGCCACTTACGATTTTGTTATTATTTTTTTCCGTGATCAGGGAACACAAATTAACAGGTTTAGAAGATTTTTTTTTTTGTTATGTACCTGTGGGTGACAATGGCCAAATAGCCCTTAGCAACACAAGGGTTAATATACCTACTAATCTCTCACAATTTTATCTTACAATGTACCTGTTACATTTCATAAATTTTGCAAGAATTTACCTACTTAATATTATCTGTTAGATTAAGGGGCGCGTTGACTTCATGCTCCACAAGGAAGATGAATGCAATGTGCCATTTACTGAGTTTGGATTACTCACGGCCCTAAACAAAGGTAAAGCCACATCCCCCGGTGAGGATGGTATCACTTACGACATATTGCGTCTGCTCCCTTTAGTACCAGGGAATTCCCTGATTGAGCTGTATAATATGAGCTATGTTACTAGGGAACTTCCTATCTCTTGGACCAACAGTATAATCATTCCAATTCCCAAGCCAAATGAAGAGAATGCTTTCCGCCCAATTTCCCTTACTAGCTGCATTTCCAAAACATTTGAGAGAATGGTCCTAAACTGTCTCCTCCATAGAATAAGAACCATGCTATCCCCCCATATATATGACTTCATGCATGGAAAGAGCGTCATCATTGCATCACCACCTTTCTTACCCCGCACACTGAAAAGTCATATACAGTGGTACCTCGGAATGCGAGTGTCCCTGTATGCGAGTTTTTCGGAAGACGAGCAGTATTTACTCCAAAAATTTGTCTCGGAAGGCGAGGGTTACCTCGGGACGCGAGTTTGTTGATACGCGTACAGGCCGACCTAGCACGATGTGGTTCGGCGATCGTCGCCCCTCTGCCCCGCCGCCCCTCAGTTTACCATTGTCTCGCGCTCAGTGACTACCCCCACATCAATTCTTCTCGCGGATTTTCAGTGTTTTGTTGGATTTTTGGTGATTTGTCTATACAATTTGTTATTATATATCTCACCATGGGTCCCAAGAAAGCCAGTGGTAAGGATAAAGGCCAGAAAGCTCATGTGAGGATGACAATAGAGGAGAAACAAGAGATCATTCGGAAGCATGAGAACGGTACACGTGTTGTTGAACTTTGTAGGCAGTACAACAAAGCCACATCAACAATATGCACTATACTTAAGAAGAAAAATGAGATTATGGGTGCTAAAGTGGCAAAAGGAGTAAGAACATTAACGGCACAAAGACCACAAATACTTGAAGAAGTGGAAAAGTTGTTATTAATTTGGATACACGACAAGGAGTTGAGGGGTGATAGTGTTTCGGAGGCCATTATTTGTGGCCTCCGAAACACTATCACTATTAGCCAGGGTGTTGCACGAAGACCTTCTAAAGAATACCCCTGCAACGAGTGATGCAGATACGAAAGAGTTTAAGGCAAGCAGGGGCTGGTTTGAAAAATTTAGAAAGAGAAGTGGTATCCATAGTGTTACAAGGCATGGGGAGGCAGCCAGCTCAGACAAACCAGCCGCTGGACGATTTATTGACGAATTTAAAGAGTTTGCAGAGGCTGAGGGATACCTACCGCAACAAGTGTTTAATTGTGACGAAACAGGACTGTTTTGGAAAAGAATGCCTAAGAGGACATACATTACCAAGGAGGAAAAATCCTTGCCTGGACACAAGCCTATGAAAGATAGGTTTACGCTTGTGCTGTGTTCAAATGCGAGTGGCGATTTGAAAATTAAACCCTTGCTAGTGTATCATTCTGAAAATCCAAGGGTTTTCAAACAGTATAAAGTGCAGAAAACCCATTTGTGTGTGATGTGGAAGTCTAATAAAAAAGCATGGGTGACTAGGCTTATTTTTTCGGAGTGGGTGAATGAAGTGCTGTGCCCTGCCATAGAAAAATATCTGCAGGAGAAACAATTGCCACTCAAAGCCGTGCTTCTCCTTGACAATGCTCCTGCTCATCCTCCAGGCTTGGAAGATGATTTGTTGCCTAGATACAATAAATTCCTCACAGTTAAATTCCTTCTTCCTAACACCACTCCTCTAATTCAGCCTATGGACCAGAAAATCATAGCGAATTTTAAGAAACTTTATGAAAGGGCACTTTTCCGGAAATGTTTTGAAGTGACTGAAGCCACAAACCTCACCCTCAAAGAGTTCTGGAGAGAGCATTTTAACATTTGTAGTGCTTTAAAACTCGTTGACAAAGCCTGGCAAGAAGTGACTCAAAGAACCCTGATCTCTGGCTGGAGAAAATTGTGGCCTGAATGTGTGAGAGAACTAGACTTTGAGGGGTTCGAGCCTATAAATGATGCGCCTATTGTTGAGGAAATTGTTAGTCTAGGCCAGCAAATGGGCTTGGAATTGGATGGTGATGATGTGGAGGAGTTGGTGGAAGAACACAACGAAGAACTGACCACCGAAGAACTCCTAGCCCTTCAACAGGAACAGCAAGCCAACGCAGCAGCGAATGATTCTGCAGTGGAGGAGGAGGTGGCAGCAGCACCAGCGAATGTCCTTTCTGCAGTAATTAAGAAGGTGTGTCAGATGTGGGAAGAGATTCAAATAACTGTTGAACAGACTCACCCAGAGAAAGCTGTAGTAGGCCGTTGTCTTAATCTTTTCAATGACAATGTGATGCCTTACTACAGAGAGAGCTTGCGAAGAAGGGAAAAGCAAGCTTCCATGGACAGATTTGTGGTGAGGAAATCGAGCAGTGAGCCTCAACCAGGACCTAGTGGCACTCAGATAAAACGTCCCAGGGAGAGCACACCAGAAAGGTCCTCACTGCCTGATGTGATTATGGAAGGGGACTCCCCTTCCAAACAGTAACTCCTCTCCTCCTCCCCCCTCCTCACCATCTTCCATATGCCTACAGCACTCGACAGCAAGGTAAGTAATAACTGGAACATAGTTTTGTAGGTTTATTTAGATGAATTAGGTAAATTAGGTATACAAATTTAGTTTGATGTGGGGTTTTTGGGGTAGTCAGGAACGGATTAATTCATTTCCCTTTATTTCTTATGGGGAAATTAGCTTCGGAATGCGAGTTTTCGGAATACGAGGCGTCTCCAGGAACCAATTAAACTCGTAAACTGAGGTATGCCTGTACCACCTTCCAGGATCTCAAGTCTGCCTTTGATATTCCAAGCCGACATATTATCCTGAGTGAGCTTGCAAGAATAAATATTGGTGATTGACTTCTTTGTTGGATCAGGGGTTACTTATCCAACAGGAAGTCATCTGTATTTTTCCAGGGGCATAGGAGTGTAACAAGAGACTGCAAACTAGGTACCCCACAGGGAGGTGTCCTCAGCCCTACCTTATTTAATATCTTAATAAACAGGGTATTAAACTCTGTACCGAGCAAACCCAACATGCACATCATTACCTATGCTGATGATATAATGATTCACACCACTGGGTATGCTATCACACAGAACACTCTTAACTCTGTATTAGATCCATGTCAAGACCTAGGTTTAGTCATCTCAGCAGAGAGAACAAAGATACTAAATCGGCACCCACCCAGGCAGATAGGAACTGTTCGCAAGATGCAACCGTCTGATAGCTCCCAGCTTGACTATGTAAACAGATTCAAATACCTTGGCCTTGAGGTACCACCGTATGGTCCTGTTGTATTCAGACTCTGTCGTTAGTATAAGGAGAGACTTCAAACTCTCAAGGCTGTTGCAGGTTGTCACTCAGGCTATGATGCCAATGTCAGAATTGTCAAAATGATGTACCTTGCATACATCAGATCTTTAGTGGATTATGCTGCACCTCTGCTTGTTTTGATGCCTGAAAGAAAGCTTGGAGGGCTTGAAAAATTACAGAATGAAGCCTTGAGGATAATCCTTGGGTGCCCTCGTACCACAAAGATACTTAACATGAGAAAGGAACTTAATATTCCGAGTGTTGTTGATCGTGTTACTTAAATTAACTGTCAAATTGGTTTAAAAATGCTTAGGCTAACTCATTCTAACCCTTACACAGAAGCCCTACAGAATTTCTTTATTGAAGGTCAAAATGTATCAGGTTTATAATTTGTATCAAGAGAAACAACAACAGCTCTTTCCTGCACCGTGGGAGATTACACCCTTTCCAATTTTAATCTCTCCCTTTCCACCCAAGAAGTAAATTAGAGATTAGCCCAAGCTTCGTCTTGAGGCAAAGCTCAACACCTTAAGCCATATTGATGCTCTCTCCACAGAGCATTCTCTCTCTCTCAAATCATATACACAGATGGTTACCTACACCGCCCCACGGTGCAACTGGAAGTGCAGTTGTCCTGACAATGGGCGATAGCTTATATCTTGAGTGGGGAGTCCATATGAACAACTGGGCCTCTACCTTTCAGACCGAACTATTTGCCTTGCTCTTTGCACTGAAATGTGTACAAGTCTCCCAACTTGATACATTAACTGTAGGTGACTCTTTATCATCCTTAAATGCTCTCAAATCTTAAAGACATAACTGTAACATGCTCATGTCCAAAGCTAGACACAAATATAACAAAATTATTAATGAAATAATAATAATTAATTATTTAATAATTAAAATTAATTAATTATTATTATTATTAATGCCCGAAACGCTTTGCGTAATAGTGGCTTTAGGCATTGTATGTACTAGCCCTATCTATAAATCCATCATTCTTTGTAAAATCTCTTGTATGTATGTACCTTACCTAAATAAACATTTATTTATTTATTTATTTATTAATGATGGTAACAGAGTCCATTTTATGTGGTCTCCATCTCATGTTGGTCTCCAAATGCATGATAGAGCTGATGAGTTAGCCAAAGAATCTGCCTTTAAAGGAGACATTGAGTGTAACCTTGGATTGTCAATGGGCAGTCTGAGAGCAGTAGTAAACCAAGAACTTCAACAGAATCTTGTAGATCTGAGGCAAAGTGAAATCGACACCAGTAATTCCATCTATCATCATACTATCATGCAAGAGAAGCCACACATCTATGGTTCATCCAATAAAATCAGCAGACTTCTATATGTTACTACTGCTCTGCTTAGACTCGGTTACAAGTATATCTGGGAATTATTATCTGGTGAGGTCGACTGGGCTGCAGGAACGCTAGGCCACGGAAGCACCTCGAGGTAACCTCAAGGTAAGACCAGACCAAATGTAAACTGTGTCAACAAAATTACTCCCACACCCTCCATCACTATGTGATGGAGTGCGAAAAGTTACGTGAATTAAGAGACAATTCTATAACCAATGTTCCACCAATGTGTAAATATTTCATTCAAAATGATCTGTTACTAGAAATATGTTCAAACAGCATACCCCTTAGAAAAAAGAGGAAGAGATGCAGATTGGAACGGGAACGTCATTCCCTATATAGGCGAAGAAAACGAATCGTGGAACAACTTGAGAGTCGCACCCTATCTCAAGAACGGCGAAGAAGGTTAGGTAGAGAAATAGAAACAATTGAACGCAAGCTACAAGAATCATACAAAACCCAGGCGAGGCAAAGAGAGCAAAAGGCCATCAGTGAAATAGAGAGAAATCTGAAATATTTTTTCTCCTATGCGAAATCAAGATCAAAAACCACATCTAGTATCAGGCCCCTGTGAAAGGGAGATGGAACATTCACCGATGACAACAAAGAAATGAGCGAACTACTGAGGAAGCAGTACGACTCTGTTTTCAGTGAGCCATTAAACGCACTAAAGATTGATAACCCAAATGAATTTTACATGGATATGATACCAACATCAAATCATATATCAGACGTCACCCTATCCCCACTGGATTTTGAAGATGCCATAAACAGTATGCCTATGCACTCTGCACCAGGCCCGGATTCTTGGAACTCCATATTCATCAAGAACTGTAAAAAACCACTATCGCAGGCCCTCCACATTCTGTGGAGAAAAAGTCTAGATACTGGCGTTATTCCTGATATACTAAAAACAGCAGAGATAGCACCACTTCATAAAAGAGGATAAGGCAGAAGCAAAAAATTACAGACCGATAGCACTAACATCGCACATTATAAAAAATTTTGAGAGTGCTAAGAAGTAAGATCACAAAATACATGGAATCACAGCATCTCCATAACCCCGAACAACATGGTTTCAGAACAGGGCGCTCTTGCCTGTCGCAGTTGCTGGACCACTATGATATGGCATTAGATGCTATGGAAGACAAACAAAACGCTGATGTAATTTACACAGATTTTGCAAAAGCTTTTGATAAATGTGACCATGGCATTATTGCACATAAAATGCATTCAAAAGGAATTACCGGAAAAATAAGCCGATGGATCTACAATTTAGTGACCAACAGAACCCAATGTGCAATAGTCAACAAAATAAAATCCAGCCCATCAACCGTGAAGAGCTCAGTCCCCCAGGGTACTGTGCTTGCTCCAGTACTTTTTCTCATCCTCATATCGGACATAGACAAGAACACAACCTATAGCACCGTACCATCCTTTGCAGATGACACTAGGATCTTCATGAGAGTAGGCAACATAGAGGACACGGAAAACCTCCAGTCAGATGTAGATCAGGTCTTTCTCTGGGCCACAGAAAATAATATGGTGTTTAACGAAGATAAGTTCCAGCTCATGCGCTATGGAAAAATTAAAAATATAAAAACGGAAACCACGTACAAAACTCAGGCAAATCATAACATAGAATGAAAAGGCAATGTAAAGGATCTGGGTGTACTCATGTCGGAAGACCTTACCTTTAAAGAACACAATAAAGTAGCCGTCACAACTGCAAGAAAAATGACAGGTTGGATAACAAGAACTTTTCACACTAGAGATGCTATACCGATGATGACACTATTCAAAACACTTGTGCTCTCTAGAGTGGAGTACTGCTGCACAATGACAGCCCCTTTCAAAGCTGGAGAAATTGCTGACCTGGAGAGCGTGCAGAGATCCTTTACTGCTAGAATCCACTCAGTAAAACATCTAAACTATTGGGACCGACTAAAGAGCCTAAATCTGTACTCCCTTGAGCGCAGGCGGGAGAGATACATAATAATTTACACGTGGAAAATATTAGAGGGGCTGGTCCCAAACCTGCACACAGAAATAACATCACATGAGACCAGAAGACATGGCAGGATGTGCAGAATACCCCCGTTGAAAAGCGGAGGTGCAACAGGTACTCTGAGAGAGAACTCTATCAACATCAGAGGCCCGAGACTGTTCAACATGCTTTCGCTACACATAAGGGGCATAACTGGCAATCCCCTCACAGTGTTCAAGAGAGAACTGGATAAGCACCTCCAAAGGATACCTGATCAACCAGGCTGTGACTCATACGTCAGGTTGCGAGCAGCCGTGTCCAACAGCCTGGTTGATCAGTCCAGCAACCAGGAGGCCTGGTCGACGACCGGGCCGCGGGGACGCTAAGCCCCGGAAGCACCTCAAGGTCAAGGTAACCTCAAGGTACCAGAAATTTTAACCAAATATCCCCAGTTTGCTAACTGTAGGTAGTAACTAAGTGATTGTAACCTCTCCACTGCTGCCCATTGGATGGGGGGGAGACAGTGTGCAGGACAAACATCAATTGTGACACTAGCTCTCCACATATGTCAGTTGCTTAATTTAGAAACTGTACTGGTAGTCGATCTCGAACCCATTTATGATGTGATGAATTATACTGAATTTTGTAACTAGCTCATCAAGATTGTAACTTGCTTAGCTAAATGAATTGTGGGGTTCAGTCCCTGAGCCCATTATATGCCTCTGTAACCCTTTCCACTACTGCCCACAGGATGGGTATGGGAAGCATAATAAATGAACTAAACTAAAACTGTTAGACTAAGGACATGCCCGAAACGCTATACGTACTAGTGCCTTTACAAGAATGTAAACACAATGCTATGTACTCTCACAAACCCAATGTACCTTCTTGTATATTCAAAAAAAAAATCAAATTTAAATGTTTATTCAGGTAAAGTACATACATACAAGGGGTGAAACAAATATTGATGAATTTATAGATAGAGCTAGTACATACAATGCCTAAAGCCACTACTATGCAAAGTGTTTCGGGCAGGAAAAACACTAAAGACTAAAACTTAATACTAATTGAGATTAAAGTATAAAATGTGTTGAGAAAATATAAAAATAAAGAAGGGGGAACATGGCAGAAAAACAGCAGAAATTAAATTTGGTCGACAAACAGCATTGTTTAAAAATAACAGACATGGGTTGACATTATAGGGGTAAGGTAGGTTACAGGGCATTAATTAGGTGGTGCTTAGTTTTTATCTTAAACTGGTTGAGAGAGGTACAGTCTTTAACATGATTAGGAAGGTCATTCCACATTCTGGGTCCCTTGATTTGTAGAGCATTTCTAGTTTGATTAAGTCGTACTCTTGGAATATCAAAAAGGTATTTGTTTCTGGTGTGGTGCTCATGGGGTTCTGTTACAATCTTCAATGAAGCTTTTGAGGTTAGGATTGGCATTACAGTTCGGCGTTTTTTTTTTTAATAAACTGGGGCCAGAGTTGAATATCACTCGGTACCCCTACTCAAATCTCTGAATGTTAGATATTAAGTCACTGCACATCCTCTCGTGTATTATATATATATATATATATATATATATATATATATATATATATATATGTCGTACCTAGTAGCCAGAACTCACTTCTCAGGCTACTATTCAAGGCCCGATTTGCCTAATAAGCCAAGTTTTCCTGAATTAATATATTTACTATAATTTTTTTCTTATGAAATGATAAAGTAACCCTTTTCTCTATGTATGAGGTCAATTTTTTTTTATTGGAGTTAAAATTAATGTAGATATATGACCGAACCTAACCAACCCTACCTAACCTAACCTAACCTATATTTATAGGTAAGGTTAGGTTAGTTAGCCAAAAAAAGCTAGGTTAGGTTAGGTTAGGTAGGTTAGGTAGACGAAAAAACATTAATTCATGAAAACTTGGCTTATTAGGCAAATCGGGCCTTGAATAGTAGGCTGAGAAGTGCGTTCTGGCTATTAGGTACGACATATATATATATATATATATATATATATATATATATATATATATATATATATATATGTCGTACCTAATAGCCAGAACCCACTTCTCAGCCTACTATTCAAGGCCCGATTTGCCTAATAAGCCAAGTTTTCATGAATTAATGTTTTTTCGTCTACCTAACCTACCTAACCTAACCTAACCTAGCTTTTTTTGGCTACCTAACCTAACCTTACCTATAAATATAGGTTAGGTTAGGTTAGGTAGGGTTGGTTAGGTTCGGTCATATATCTACGTTAATTTTAACTCCAATAAAAAAAAATTGACCTCATACATAGAGAAAAGGGTTGCTTTATCATTTCATAAGAAAAAAATTATAGTAAATATATTAATTCAGGAAAACTTGGCTTATTAGGCAAATCGGGCCTTGAATAGTAGGCTGAGAAGTGAGTTCTGGCTACTAGGTACGACATATATATATATATATATATATATATATATATATATATATATATATATATATATATATATATATATATATATATATATATATATATATATATATATATATATATATATATATATATATATATATATATATATATATATATATATATATATATATATATATATATATATATATATATATATATATATATATATATATATATATATATATATATATATATATATATATATATATATATATATATATATATATATATATATATATATATATATATATATATATATATATATATATATATATATATATATATATATATATATATATATATATATATATATATATATATATATATATATATATATATATATATATATATATATATATATATATATATATATATATATATATATATATATATATATATATATATATATATATATATATATATATATATATATAAAATAGTGGCTCTCAGGTAAACTCAGGGGGTCCGTCTAATTACCACAAGCTACCACAAACTACACAAACTTCAGAAAACTTCCTGGCAATACGTTAGTAATGAATAAATATGATATATTAAGTTAGGCTGACCTAACCTAACCTAACCTAACCTATCCTAACCTATCCTAACCTAACCTAACCTAACCTAACTTAACCAAACCTAACCTAACCTAACCGAAGCTTGGATCGTCGACTTGATTTGGCGTCACCAGCTTTTTATTTTCGTCTAATTTCTTTATAAAAAGATACTTTTTCAGATTAAAATTATGTTTTTTCGTGTTGTACATTCAGCACCAACATTATAATGAGCAAATATATCATATTTATTCATTACTAACGTATTGCCAGGAAGCTTTCTGAAGTTTGTGTAGTTTGTGGTAGCTCGTGGTAATTAGACGGACCGAACTCAGGTATACTGCCCTCTTTATCTCTGTAGGTACTGTACTTACTTTGATCTCCAAAGTGTGAAGAGCAGCAGTCGAGGCAGAACTTTGTCAGTGTTCTGTTTTGGAATGTCTGGAGATAATCGTACACTTCCTGAGCGCTGTGGAAGATTTGATATAGCTCTTCTGTCATTTTGCGAGAATTAAAACTATGTTGTTATTGTTGTAGGGTTAGGGGCAGCTACAGTACAGGGCCCCATGTACCCGTCACTCAGGCGTAGCTGGAGGCTCCAGCCCTATCATATTTGTATTTATTTATTTACACATATACAAGAAGGTACATTGGGTTTATGAGAGTACAAAGCATTGATGTTTTTACATTCTTGTAGAGCCACTAACGCGCATAGCGTTTCGGGCAAGGTGAGGTGGGGGAGTTTTTTTTAGTTTAGTTCATTTATTATCAAAATCAAATCAAATCAAATCAAATGTTTATTTAGGTAAGGTACATACATACAAGAGATTTTACAAAGAGTGATGGATTTATAGATAGGGCTAGTACATACAATGCCTAAAGCCACTATTACGCAAAACGTTTCGGGCATGAAAAACTTAAATGACTAAAGCTTAATACTAATTGAGCATAAAGAATAAAATGAGTTGAAAACAAATAAAAAAAGAGATAAAAAAGGGGGGAACATGGCTGAAAAAGCAGCACAAATACAATTCTGTCGACAAACAGCGCCATTTAAAATAAACAGACATTGGTTGACAATAGAGGGGTAAGGTAGGTTACAGGGAATTTATTAGGTATAGCTTCGTTTTTATCTTAAACTGGTTGAGAGAGGTACAGTCTTTAACATGATTGGGAAGGTCATTCCACATTCTGGGTCCCTTGATTTGTAGAGCATTTCTAGTTTGATTAAGTCGTACTCTAGGAATATCAAAACTGTATTTATTTCTGGTGTGGTGCTCATGGGTTCTGTTACTACCTTCTATGAAGCTTTTGAGGTCAGGATTGGCATTACAGTTCAGCGTTTTATATATGTATAATACACATAAGAGAATGTGCAGTGACTTAATGTCTAACATATTCAGAGATTTGAGTAGGGGTACCGAGTGATGTCTGTGGCCAGAGTGGGATATTGTCCTAATAGCAGCTTTGTGTTGAGTAATTAGAGGACGTAAATGATTTTAGGTAGTAGAACCCCAAGCACAAATACCATAGTTGAGATATGAATAGATGAGGGAGTAATAGAGAGTCATCAGGGCAGGGCGGGGTACATAATATCTGATCTTAGAAAGAATGCCAACAGTTTTTGAAACTTTTTTTATATATTTAGAATGTGTCCCTGGAAATTCAGCTTGTGGTCAATGAGAATGCCAAGAAATTTGCCATTTAATATGTTACAAATTTGGGTATTGTTTATTTTGAGATTTATTTGATTAGAGGATTTATTGCCAAACAGAATATAGAAAGTTTTGTCAATGTTAAGGGTGAGTTTGTTGGCAGTTAGCCAAAGATGGACTTTATTTAGCTCAGTATTTACTGTGACATTTAGAGCAAGGGGGTCAGGACTGGAGTAAATGAAGGTTGTGTCGTCAGCAAATAGAATTGGTTTGAGGTAATATGGTAATTATTTATTACCATATTACTATGGTAATTAATTATTATGGTTTGAGGTAATAATAAAAATAATATGGTGTTTAACGAAGATAAGTTCCAGCTCATGCGCTATGGAAAAAATGAAAATATAAAAACGGAAACCACGTGCAAAACTCAGGCAAATCATGACATAGAACGAAAAGGCAATGTAAAGGATCTGGGTGTACTCATGTCGGAAGACCTTACCTTTAAAGAACACAATAAAGTAGCCGTCACAACTGCAAGAAAAATGTCAGGTTGGATAACAAGAACTTTTCACACTAGAGATGCTATACCGATGATGACACTTTTCAAAACGCTTGTGCTCTCTAGAGTGGAGTACTGCTGCACAATGACAGCCCCTTTCAAAGCTGGAGAAATTGCCGACCTGGAGAGCGTGCAGAGATCCTATACTGCTAGAATTCACTCAGTAAAACACCTAAACTATTGGGACAGACTAAAGAGCCTAAATCGGTACTCCCTTGAGCGCAGGCGGGAGAGATATATAATAATTTACACATGGAAAATATTAGAGGGGCTGGTCCCAAACCTGCACACAGAAATAACATCACATGAAACCAGAAGACATGGCAGGATGTGCAGAATACCCCCGTTGGAAAGCGGAGGTGCAACAAGTACTCTGAGAGAGAACTCTATCAACATCAGAGGCCCGAGACTGTTCAACACGCTTCCGTTACACATAAGGGGCATAACTGGCCGACCCCTCACAGTGTTCAAGAGAGAACTGGATAAGCACCTCCAAAGGATACCTGATCAACCAGGCTGTGACTCATACGTCAGGCTGCGAGCAGCCGCGTCCAACAGCCTGGTTGATCAGTCTAGCAACCAGGAGGCCTGGTCGACGACCGGCCGCGGTGACGCTAAGCCCCGGAAGCTCCTCAAGGTAACCTCAAGGTAAGGAGGTGTTGGGAGGCATTTGGAAGGTCATTAATGTAGATGAGAAAGAGGAGAGGGCCAAGTATGCTGCCCTGAAGAATACCAATGTTGATGGGTAGGGTGGGGTGGGATTATGCACCCCATAGCCATCTTGTGGGCGGTAGTGGAAAGGGTTACAGGGTGGGGGGGGGGGAAACACTTAAACTAAAACTTAATAGTAATTGAGCTTATTGTATAAATTGTATTGAAAAAAAATTAAAAATAAAAGATAAAAAAAGGAAGGGGACATGGTAGAAAACAGCCAATATACAAGTTGGTTAACAAACAGCATTGTTAGAAAATAGTAAGACATAGGTTGACATATAGGGTAAGGTAAGTTACATGGAGTTAATTAGGTAGTACTTAGTTTTCATCTTAAACTGGTTGAGAGAGGTACAGCCTTTGATATTGTAGCGAGTAGATTATCCCAATAATATACTCGCTCCAATCGCATTAGCCTAATGAGAGAAGCACAGCTCTTCTTGGTACTAATTATGGAACTCAAACCTTTCCCTACTTCCACATACTATTCCTGTCAACCTTTGGAGAACGGTGAGGTGTTGCCCGAGCATATAAGCAGCAGCAACAGAGTAGGGAATTCAAGTGGGCTAACAGAGTTGTAATACATTCCACTGTGCCAACCCCTCTTCTATAGGCATACATATCATGGTGCGGTTTAGGCATTTTCCACTCCAGTCTGTTGAGTGCCATTCTGTCAGCCGTCTTGGCTGCACAGCTTTGGAGAGAGATGGGCCTGGGATTAGCTGGATCTTTGGGTTTTGGGATCGGCACTATGTCTGCTCTATTCCAAGCAGAAGGTCTAGTTTGAGAAGTCCAGGCTAAATTAATTAACCTTAGGTATGCAGCGTCTCCCTCTGGGCCGAGGTTTCTAATCATTTTATAGGTTATTTTGTCGGCTCCAGGGGATGTATCCTTGGAGTTTTTCTTAGCCCGATTGAGCTCATCCAGTGTGAAGGGGGCATTAGTGTCAGAGACTTCTTCACATGTTGTAAGGATTCTGTGCCACCTTTCTTCCTGTAGTCCGGTCTGTACTGCTAATACACCTGGTGGAAGTTGATTGCTGGCTGCTCTCTCTGCAAACCTGGTTGCCAGTACTTCGGCTTCCTGTTGAGGATCTTTGGGGTGTGGAGCTTTAGGTGTTTTATTCCCTTTGGCCCGGTGAATTTGCTGCCACATCTCCCCGAGAGAGGTGTGTTCATTCAGGTGTGAACACCATTCTAGCCACTTTTGTTCTTTTATTTGTCTGGTCTCTCGATGTACATGTTCCTTGACCTCACAAAGTAAGATCCTGTTGCGGTCACTTGGCTGCTTTTTGTACAGCTTTCTTGTTCTATTGAGTCTATGGTTGAGTTCTTTGACACGTTCGCAATAGTACCAATGATCTTTATGGTGTCCGGTGGACTGTTTTTTCAGTGGGATTGAGTGGTTGGCTGCACTTTGAATCGCTTTGACAAATTCTTGTTCTGCCTGATTAATGTCTTCGGGAAGATCATAGTTTCTTTGCCACTCTGAAATGAGGTTTTGAAATCGGTCCCAGTTTGCTAAAGCAAAGTTCCAGGCTTCAGATGGAGGCGGAGGTGGGGTGGGTAGGTCTAACTGAAGATCAATTTGGACCCCATAGTGGTCGCTTGTGAGTGTGGGCTCAACTGACCATGTTGCTGCATCTCTTAGGGAGGCTGACACGAAGGTTAGGTCTAATCTGCCTCCTTGGATGTGGGTAGGTTCATTCTTGTTTAGGAATGTTTAGGAATGCTTGTTTAGGAATGAACAGACCAGGAATGCTGATATTCCTGGACCTCGAAAAAGCCTTTGAACTGGCTAGCGCCCCAGCTATTCTCTGCTGCCTCATTGACAAAGAGGTCAGAGGCAACCTGCTCTCTTGGACAAAAACTGTCTCATAAACAGAGAAGCAAGAGTAAAACTTCATGGCACAGTCTCTGAGTACAAAAGACATGAAAATGGTACACCGCAAGGAGGTATTCTCAGCCCTCTTCTCTTCAACTGTTTAATGGAAAGAATAATGAGGTTGAAACTCCCACATCACTGCAGGCTGCTAAACTACGCGGACGACTTTGTCATCATCATAAAAGGAAGGGATGCGGCGCGCCTTGCACCCAAATGCTTAGACTGCATCAGTAAAGAGGCAAAACAGATTGGGATCAAACTCAACCCCTCAAAGTCAAAGGCCATGCCCATAAAAATAGCGAAGCCCAACATCCAACTCACAGTACAGGGTCAACCAATAGAATGGGTCGACACCTATCAGTATCTAGGAATCATCCTGGACACACACATGAATTTTAATGCTGAGGTCACATACTTGAGAGAGCGAACTGCGGCCCGGACGGCAATCCTCAGGTCGCTAACCTCCCTTTCTGGAGGAGCCAATCTGCAAGTCCTTCGCACATACTATGTACAGGCAGTCAGATCAGTGATCGATTATGCCGCACCTGCACTCACAAATCTATCACACCAACAGTGGAAAAAGCTTGAAGTTGCCCAAAACAATGCTATGAGAGCTGCACTGGGAGCCCCCATGTGGACCAGGCTTGAAACTCTTAGACTGGAGACGGGTTTGCCCTCTCTACAAGAAAGAATATCACAAAGGACAGCTACAATTATCAGTAAGATAATTATTTCTTCTGATCCAATCCCAGTACGGCAGGCCTTGGTGGTTGGACTAGGCCAAAACAATGGAAACTCTTGGGTTGCAAGAGCAGGAAAAGTCCTAAACAGACTACATTTAAAAAACATGATTCTTGATAGAGAGGGTGATCATCCACACCCAAATTACACTCCTTCCGCGCCGTGGGAAGAGCCTACTTTCAAAATAGTAATAGAAAGTCTCCCAATGAAAAAGGCTGCCTATGATCCGACAATCCTAAGGCGCATAATAGAAGAGCAAATGTATAGCATAGCAGTAGCAGGAGCCACCCACATCTTCACAGACGGATCGGTGGACACAGAAAATGAGAGTGCTGGCGCTGCTCTTTGCACGACCAGCGTTCAGGCATATTGGAGACTGGGAGGACTAGTATCATCAACCCAAACTGAGCTGTTCGCCATACAACAGGCATTCGCATATGTGATTGCACAAAACACTCAAAATGCAATCATACACACAGACTCAAAAGCTGCACTTCAAATACTAGGACAAAAACAGTGGAAAGATAATGTGGAAATAATTACCACCATTTTGTATCTTGGAGCAGTCGCTAAAGGCAAAGGCCTCAACATAACTTTAAACTGGATCCCATCCCATATTGGAATCCCATTAAATGAAAAAGCTGATGAAATTGCTAAATTGGCAACTCGTCATCCAGTGATACATAAAACAATTCAACCCAGCCTAGAGAACATAAAAAACATCATCACCAAAAAACTCTCACATCTCAACAAAGCCGACCTGCACCAGAGAATAGCTGAAGGTTCGCCATCTGCAACATGGTATCTTCAGGCAACCAAATTAGAAAGGTTAAATATCCCAAAAGGAATCCACAGGGAAATAGCAGTTAGGCTATATAGACTACGTCTGGGTTACAGATGCAACTGGGAGATTGGTGAACCCCGACAGAGAGAGTGCATCTTCTGCCAAACTGTCACAGAAAAGCCATTACTTCACTATCTTCTGGAATGTGAAGCAACCAATGACCTTAGAAGAGCTTTAAGAGTTCCTGAATCATGCAGTGGCCACCCTGAAGCCATCAACACAGCCACTCTCCTGGTCAACAAAGGTGTCCAGCAGCTGGACACCCTCATAAAGACTGTGAAGCAGTATCCTCCCCCACGATAACAGCTTGATGGTTAAATGCAACCTCAGAACACTGGGAAAAAAAAAAAAAAAAAAAAAATTGTACCAATTACGGGCTATTCATGCCCGTGCCACCTCTTGGGTGGCTTAATCTTTATCAATCAATCAATCAGTAGGGAATATACACACCACCACTTGGTCCGGGAGACATCTCCCGTCACGCAGGGTGCAGTCGCGCCTCCACAGATCTCCAGTATCAGCTCTTGATACTGGTAATGGCTCAAAAGGGCCACCACTTACGGGCTATTCATGCCCGTGCCACCTTTTGGATGGTTTAATCGTCATCTTGGACACATTCATGGGAGACATCTCCCGTCACGCAGAGTGCACTTGCACCTCCACAGATCTCCAGTATCAGCTTTTGATACTGGTGATGGCTCGAAAGGGCCACCACTTACGAGCTATTCATGCCCGTGCCACCTTTTGGGTGGCTTCATCTTCATCTTCTTCATCTGTTTAAAACACGGGAGACATCTCGCGTCACGCTGGGTGCAGTCGCACCTCCACAGATCTCCAGTATCATCTATTGATACTGGTGATGGCTCAAAAGGGCCACCACTTACCAATTCATGCCCGTGCCACCTATTGGGTGGCTTCATCTTCATCTTAACACAAGGGAGGGATGTCAAGGGAGACATCTCCCATCATGCAGGGTGCATTCGCACCTCCACAGATCTCCAGTATCAGCTCTTGATACTGGTAATGGCTTAAAATGGCCACCACTTACGGGCTATTCATGCCCGTGCCACCTCTTGGGTGGCTTAATCTTCATCAATCAATCAGTAGGGAATAGCCACCACTTACGGGCTATTCATGCCCGTGCCCCCTTTTGGGTGGCTTAATCTTCATCAATCAGAATAATAACTAGTCTACTTTCAAGTGTGGTCTAGAACAGACACTTGTGAGATACTGTACCGACGCTCAGTGCGCTCAACTCACACCATTGCTCGCCAAAGTATCACCTGCGTACTTCTGTATATTCGATCAAATATATATATATATATATATATATATATATATATATATATATATATATATATATATATATATATATATATAAATATATATATATATATATATATATATATATATATATATATATATATATATATATATATATATATATATATATATATATATATATATAAATATATATATATATATATATATATATATATATATATATATATATATATATATATATATATATATATATATATATATATATTTCTTGATAAGAAAATCGCCGACCTTAAGAGGATGGATTGAGGATATTGATGCTCATAATGCACTCTACCTCATCACCAGATGTCTGTCCCTCCCCAGGTTAACCTACTTTCTGAGGTGTTCACCATCTTACAGTAGCCAAAAACTAAGTGAGTATGACCGGTTACTGAAATCAATGCTAGAAAAAGCCCTTAACCTCTCTCTTGATGATCTACAGTGGAAACAAGCCTCTCTTCCCGTAAGACTTGGGGGCCTCGGAGTTCGAACAGCAACGCAAATCGCTGTTCCAGCCTTCCTGTCCTCCTTATCAGCATTCGACGACCTTGTGAAGGAAATTCTACCTGCCCATTTACATCAGCTGGCAGGTGTACATGATCCCAATTTTACACGCTGTGCCACAGAGTGGGCCTCTCGTGCAGGCCCATCACCTCAACCACTATCCCCAAAAGCCCACAAGCAATCCAGCTGGGATGGCCCCATTGTAGACCAAGTTGCTGCAGAGTGGCTGGGTGCTGCAAGAACACAACACGACATTGCTCGCCTCACAGCAGTAGTAGACCCACATGCAGGGGATTTCCTGTTGTCAACCCCAATGTCGGCAACTGGCACGCGTCTCACACCACACGCCCTCCGAATTGCTGTGGCCCTTCGCCTTGCTACCCCAATCCACACCAGATATAGGTATATTTGCGGCGAGGTGGTGGCTGACAGGTACGGCCACCATGGCCTACTCTGCCAAAGCACAGGGGGATGGCACTCGAGGCACAGTGAAGTTAACGACATCATCAAGAGGAGCCTCACCACAGCTGGATGCCAAGCTGAAAGAGAGCCCCGTTACCTAACGCCCCGTAACTCTGATGCTCTTATTGGTCGCCCGGATGGTATCACAGTGAACCCCTGGAAGAATGGCAAGCAGTTGGTATGGGACTACACGTGCGTATCAACCCTGGCTAACACCTACATTAACCTCAGTGTTGCACAACCAGGTGGCGCTGCCACCCACAGGGAAGCAGCCAAATCCCGTAAGTATAGAGAACTGGATCACCACTATTTATTTATTTATTTTATTATTTATTTATTTATATATATACAAGAAGGTACATTGGGTTTGTGAGAATACATTGGATAGTACAGTAATTACATTCTTGTAAAGCCACTAGTACGTGCAGCGTTTCGGGCAGGTCCTTAATCTAGCAGATAATATTAAGTAGGTAAGTTCAATCAGAATTGATAAATGAAAGATACATTACAAGAGAAAAATGAGATGAGAGAGATAAGTAAGTATATTAAAGCACATTGTTATATTAAAGCTCTGATTGATTACATTGACAGCTTGATTAGTAATTTAAACAAGATTAATAGACACCATACAGCAGATTGACAGCACATATTAGACAGCAATGATCACAATGGTAAAGATGTTCAGAATGGGTACATAAAGATTGGGAGACTGGGTAGCAAAAGATACAGATAAACAAGATTTATAAACACCATACAATAGAATGGCAGCACATATAAGAAAACAGCAATGATCTCAATGGTAAAGATGTTCAAATTGGGAACAAAAAGGTTGGGAGATTGGGTAGCAATAGATACAGTGCAATTTTAAGGCAAAAAGAGAAAAACTATGAAGATGAAATTAGGTACTTTTTAGTATTGATTTTGAATGATGTAAAAGTTGGACAGCTTTTCAATTCAGTAGGGAGTGAATTCCATAAACTGGGTCCCTTTATTTGCATAGAGTGTTTACACAAATTACACAAAGCCCAACGGAAGGGATTATACATCAACGAGTGCTTGACTAGGAACAGACATCACCTCCTCTACCGCCTGCGTCAAATCCGTCAAAAAAACCCAGATGCGATTCATAAGTGCTTCGTTAGAGATGGACTGATAAAGGTGAGAAAAACCGCAGAGGGCAAAATGTTCACAATTACTAAAGAAGAGAACCTCAACGCTTTCCTCTCCCAATGTGGTCTGTCTCAGCTCATTATCACTCCCAGTGAATTAACTTAATTAACCCCCTGTCAACTAGTGGGGCTAGGTTTCCTAAGTCTCATTGTTTCATTTTCTGACTTAATTTTTAACTTACTCTTAACTAGTCATTTACTGAAATTATTTAATTGAGTGCATAAATAGTTCTTCAGGTCTTATTAATTATACAGTCATAACTGAACTATTTATAGTTAATAATCATTAGCTTAAATTTGCTTATGCTTATTATTCAACTTTTCTTTGATTCCATTTATTACCTAGGTTGCCTAGCCTCGCCATGCTCCCTTACTCCATTGTACCCCTGGCTTTGCCTGCATCTCAAATTGCAAATTGTTACTTACAGTGTACCTGAGAGTACTTGTAAGCAATCTACCTCATTTTTCATTTTTGCTCAATTTGTTTTTGTATTGCTTAGTCTTGTTTATATTTTTGTTTTGTATTTCTATATCTTGTGTTTTGTATAGTCCATGTTTATATGTTTTTTCGTTAATCTCATTTATTACCTAGGTTGCCTAGCCTAGCTATACTCCCTTACTCCATTGTACCCCTGTAAGCCCATTTTGAGTTTGCTTTGTTCTGTATTGTGTACATCTTTTTCCCTATTTTATAGCTTATTTCTACCTTGTTATTTGCCTTTCTTCCCTTGTTTTTCCTGCAATCAGCTTTTTTTTATGCAGACAAATATAGACCCTGAACTTAACCTCTTATCCACTATCTATGACAATTATCACTTTAATGATCTAAATTGCAGATATTTTGCAGCACATGATGTAAACAATGTATTAACTCATAATCACAATATCTCTGTAATCAATTTGAACGTTAGATCCCTAGGTAAACACTTCGATGATGTTAGTGCATTGATTGAAGCTATTGACAACAAATTCTCTTTTATTATACTTACTGAAACATGGTTGAAAGAGGATACTACTCAGCTCTTTAACATGCCTAACTACTCAGCAATTCACAACTGTCGTCAACTTCAGAGAGGTGGTGACACTGCTCTTTACTACCACCAAGAACTAACATGCTTAAAAGAAATTAGAACCAGAGACTGCTATGGGGAGTATATCTTCGCCAGCTTCAGAGTCAAGGGTGCCGAGTCTGTCCTGACTGTGGGTGCAGTTTATAGAATTCCTAACACTGATGTGTCCGAATTCAACTCAAACCTTAGAAATCTAATACTTGATAACAGACTGAACAAAAACCACCTAATTATCGCAGGGGACTTTAATATTGACCTCTGCGAGCCTGAACACCCCACTGCTGTTAGCTTCCTCAACTGTATGAATTCCTGCTTCCTCATACCCTTAATCACTAGACCTACTAGAATCACTGATAGCACTGCCACGACGCTCGATCACATCTGGACAAACATAACCTCTCCGCTTACTTCAGATATAATCACCGATAGCACTACAGATCATTACCCCACATTTCTCTTAACTAACATTAGCAAACCACCTCTTATTTATTTATTTATTTATTTATTTATTTATTTATTTATTTATTTATTTATTTATTTATTTATTTATTTATTTATGCATATACAAGAATGTACATAAGGAATGTGAGGATACAAATATGGTAATTACAGTCTTGTAAAGCCACTAGCACGCGCAGCGTTTCGGGCAGGTCCTTAATCTAAGAAAATTTTAAGGAGGTAAATACTTGCAAAATTATAGACAAAAAATGATAACAGATTACATGAAATGAAAAAAAGATGAGAGAAAATTGTAGGTACAGTATATTAAAGCACATAGGTAGCTAAGATTGATTGCAATGACAGCTTGAATGGTAGTTGACAAAAAAATTGGTAGGCATAATACAGCAGAAACAATATAAGATTGGTTGCAATGACAGCTTGAATGGTAGTTGACAAAAATTGGTAGTCACAATACAGCATATGGCTAGCACATAAAAGAAGACAGCAATGAACACAATGATAAGGTTGTTTGAAATTACATAAAAATTAGGAGATTGGGTAACACTAGGTACAGAGCAAATTTAAAGCTCAGTGTAGGAAACTAAGAAGATGAAGTTAGGTACTTTTTGGTTTTGCTTTTAAATAAGGCAAAAGTTTTACAGTTTTTCAATTCACTAGGGAGTGAGTTCCATAAACTAGGTCCCTTAATTTGCATAGAGTGTTTACACAGATTAAGTTTGACCCTGGGGATATCAAAGAGATATTTATTTCTGGTGTGGTGATAATGGGTCCTATTACATCTGTCCAGGGAGAGTTTCAGAGCATGGTTTGCATTTAAGAACAGGGTTTTGTAAATGTAGTTGACACAAGAGAATGTGTGGAGGGAGTTAATATTTAGCAAGTTTAGGGATTTAAACAAGGGAGCTGAGTGTTGTCTGAAAGCTGAGTTAGTTATCATTCTGATAGCAGATTTTTGCTGTGTGATGATGGGCTTAAGGTGGTTTGCAGTGGTAGACCCCCATGCACAGATACCATAATTAAGATAGGGGTAAATTAGTGCATAATATAGTGAGAGGAGAGCAGAGTTAGGAACATAATATCTGATTTTGGAGAGTATACCAACTGTCTTAGAGACTTTCTTAGTTATGTGTTGAATGTGGGTGCTGAAGTTGAGTCTCTTGTCTAGGAATAGGCCAAGAAACTTGCCATCATCTTTATTACTGATGTTAATGTTGTCTATCTGTAGCTGAATTGCATTTGATGATTTGCTTCCAAATAAGATGTAGTAAGTCTTTTCGATGTTTAATGTTAGTTTGTTCGTTGACATCCATAAGTGGACTTTTTTAAATTCATTATTCACAACATTATTTAGTGTATGTGGGTTGAGGTTTGAATAGATAAGAGTAGTATCGTCAGCAAACAGTATAGGTTTGAGAATATTAGAGACATTAGGCAGATCGTTTATATATATAAGAAATAGAAGAGGTCCTAAGATGCTGCCCTGTGGCACTCCAACGGTAATTGGTAGAGTGGACGAAGTTGTATCATTGATGGTTACATATTGGTGTCTGTCACTAAGATAGGATCGGATGTAGTCAAGGGCAAGGCCTCGGATTCCATAATGCTGGAGTTTAAGTAAGAGGTAGTTGTGATTAACAGTATCAAAGGCTTTTCTTAGGTCAATGAAGAGTCCAATCGGAAACTCATTTTTGTCAAGGGCTGAGTAGATAACGTCAAGGAGACTAATGATTGCATCGTTGGTGCTCTTTTGGGACCGGAAGCCAAACTGGCAGGGGCTGAGTATGTCGAATTTTACGAGGTAGGAATAGAGCTGTTTGTAAATAATTTTTTCAAATATTTTTGATAGAATGGGTAGATTTGATATTGGTCTATAATTGTTTATGTCCGCCGGATTGCCTCCTTTATGGACTGGCGTTACTCTTGCTTTTTTGAGGATATCAGGGAAGGTGTGACACTCTATAGATTTGTTGAACAGTAGTGCTATGGGTGGGGCAAGGGCATGGGAGGCTCTCTTGTACACAATGGACGGAATTTCACTGGTGTTCCCTGCCTTGGTTTTTAGAGAGTGTATGATGGACACAACATCTGCCGGGCTGATTGGTGAAAGGAGAAGAGAGTTTGGATAGCTGCCTGAGAGATATGTGTTAATATGTGTCTGAGTCTGTGGGATTTTACTGGCAAGATTAGCACCAACCGATGAAAAGAAACTATTAAATTCATTTGCCATTTCTAAATCAGTTGACGGTATATCCCCATCCTTGTAGAGTTTTATTTGGTTATGTGAGTGTTGTTTAGTTCCTAGGATACTAGAGATAGTTTTCCAAGTGTTTTTCATGTTGCCTTTTGCTTCATTGAATCTATTCACATAATATGCAAGTTTTGCCTTTCTTATGATACTGGTAAGCATTGATGAGTACCTTTTAGCTACTTCCTTTGAAACTAGGCCAATCCTAACTTTCTTTTCATATTCATGTTTCTTGTTGATTGAGTTGAGAATGCCACTTGTGAGCCATGGATTGTTTAATCTTTTGTCAGTTACTTGCTTTGTAAGAAGGGGACAATGAAGGTTGTAGAGGCTTAGAGTTTTGGAGAGGAAGAGGTTAGCTAATGAATTTATATCCTGGGTATTATTGAATTCAGAATCCCAGTTAATATTGTGAAGTGCCTCTGTAAGATTGTCTACAGTTGATTCACTGTGTAGCCTAAATGAAAGTTTCTTGCTTTTTGGTGGTGTTATGTCCATGTTCGCTATGAGAAAGGTAGGATAGTGGTCAGTTGTTCTGTCGTAGATTATACCAGATACAAGGGGAGCTGTTATGTTTGTCCATATGTGGTCCAAGGTAGTGGCTGATGTTTGAGTGACTCGGGTAGGTTTGGTGATAGTGGGGATTAACATACAGGAGTTCATGCTGTTAAGGAAATAGTCAACTTGAGAGCAGTTTTGTTGACCCAGGTCAATATTAAAGTCTCCTCCCAGAATGATGTGGTTTTTGTTGAGATTGTTGTTTATAATAAGATTCCTTAGGTTGTCTGAGAAAGAAGCTATGTTAGTATTAGGAAATCTATAGATGGCTCCAATAGTCAAAGAGGATTTAAGGGATTTAATTGTAAACTGAGCAAAAGTATATTCACAGTAGTCATCTCTGTCACTAATAACACTGTTGCAGATAAATGTATCTCGGTAATATATAGCTGTGCCACCACCTTTTTTATTAGGCCTACAGTTATGAATGGCTTTATAACCAGCTAAGTTGTAGAGTTGGGTATAGTCTTTATTTAGCCAAGTTTCTGTTAAAATAATGAACGATAGGTTAGTACCTAGTGCTGTGAGTAGTGCATTTAAATCGTCAAAATGTTTACCAAGTGATCTAACATTTTGGTTATAAACTGATAGATAGGTGCTATTTGGAGTTTGTTTTTAGCCTGGTGTGCTGTGAAATACTTGCAATAATGATGATCAATGTGCTGGTTGGTATAGATATGAGACAGAAGATTTTGATCAGGATCAATATCAGTGTGCATAGAGATGCAGAGGGATCACGATACAAGATACACGATAAAGCAAAACACAAGAATAAGAGCAGATACAATAAAATAGTAACAATTTAGAAGTAAAATAAAGATCCAATAGATAGCCAGGGAGGACACAGAAGTTACATAAAATAAAACACAAAAAATCAGTAGAGACTGACAATATAAATGTAAAATAAAAAATAATAAGAAAAATAATAATCATAAAAAAATGATCTTGAAGATAATTAGCTTAGTAATGGTTAATTAACAGGGTAATAAAAAGCCCTAGGTTTAGTGACAAGGGGATTAACTAAGAACAAATAATTAAGAGTATAAAACAGGCAAAGATGACAAACAAAAAATAAAGTAAAAATTAAAATAAAAATAAAAATAAACACCTTTGGAAAGGAAAGGCAGAGCTTAAGTACACTTTGGTTGTATGTGAGACTACAAATTATGTTCTGGTTATTCAGCTGATATCCCACAGTCATCCAGGAAAGAAGTGAGGTGTGCTTCAGTGGTTATGACATAAGTTTTTCCAGAGGCAGTCTTCCTAGCTATTATTTTACCATCGCGCACAAAACAATGTTTAATAGCAGTGGATCTATTGCGAATTCCACGTAGTTTAAATAAGAGATTTTGTCTGAATCTGGTAAGACATTCGTTCACATAAACCTTGGATTTCATAGCGACTGCAGCAGTGATAAGGTCTGACTTGCGGGAGCAGCTATCTAACTTCACGCGTATCCTTCTGTTGTTTGCACCAGATGATTTGGTACCCACTCTATAAGCTGACTTAATGTCTCTTGCTCTTGCTTGCTTCTTGCACTACAGACCATTACCCCACATTTCTCTTAACTAACATTAGCAAACCACCTCTTGAGTCAAGAGTGATACGTTTTAGACTACACAATGAAACTGCTATAGACAATTTTATAACTGCTGCTGATAATGTCAACTGGGAGTCCGAGTTAGGTAACATAGTGGACATCAACCTAGCAGTGCAATCTTTTCTTCAAAAAACTCTTAGCCTTTATAATACCCACTGTCCTATGCTTACAAAACAAGTCACAACCAAAAGGCTTAACAATCCCTGGCTTACAAAGGGAATACTTAAATCTATTAATAAAAAACATGACCTTGAGAAGAAGTATAGGTTAGGAATTGTCTCCAAAGAATTCTCAACGAATTACTCATTATTGCTGTCTAAGATAATTAGACGAGCCAAAACTAAATACTACGAAGATAAATTTACCCAAATAAAGAGCAACATTAAACAAACTTGGAGAACAATTTCTCAAATATTGGGATCAAAGAAGTCTTTAAATAACAAACCGACTCTCCTGTCTAATAACGATGGTCAGCTTTCAGCCTCTGATTCTGCTATTGAGTTCAATAGGTTCTTCTCTTCCATTGGTTCATCCCTTGCAAATGATATTCCATCTTCCAGTACAGACATTAATGACTATCTTTCAGGTAACTATCCACAGTCTCTGTACCTAAAGCCTATTAATTCCACTGACGTCAATGAGATAATCCTTTCCCTTAAAACCAAGTCTGGTGCCCTTGAGGAGATACCAACTTTAATTTACAAAAAAAGCCTCCAGATCTTTAGCCCCTGCTATTGCTTTGCTCTTCAACAAGTCACTTGAACTCCAAACCTTTCCAGATATTCTAAAAAAAAGCGAGAGTAACGCCTGTCCACAAATGTGGTAATCTCACAGATGTTAACAACTACAGACCTATATCTATCCTGCCAAACTTGTCAAAAATTTTTGAAAAACTAATCTATAAGCAGCTTTACTCATATCTAGCCAAACTCAATATACTTAGCCCTTGCCAATATGGCTTCAGACCCAAAAAAAGCACTAACGATGCACTTATTAGTATGCTTAACTCGATTCATACAGCTCTTGATAAAAATGAGTTCCCTGTTGGGTTGTTTGTGGACCTGCGTAAAGCTTTTGACACTGTCAACCACCAAAACCTTCTTCTTAAATTACATCATTATGGAGTCAGAGGACACTCCCTACAATACCTCAAATCCTACCTTACTGACAGGCTCCAATATGTTTCTGTGAATAATACAATTTCTCCCACCCTACCCATCAACATTGGTGTTCCCCAGGGCAGCATACTTGGCCCTCTCCTCTTTCTCATCTACATTAATGACCTTCCAAATGCCTCCCAACACCTCAAACCAATTCTATTTGCTGACGACACAACCTTCATTTACTCCAGTCCTGATCCCCTTGCTCTAAATGCCACAGTAAATACTGAGCTAAATAAAGTCCATCTGTGGCTAACTGCCAACAAACTCACCCTTAACATTGACAAAACCTTTTATATTCTGTTTGGCAATAAATCCTCTAATCAAATAAATCTCAAAATAAACAATACCCAAATTTGTAACAAATTAGATGGCAAATTCCTTGGCATTCTCATTGACCATAAGCTTAATTTCCAGGGACACATTCTAAACATATCAAAAAAAGTTACAAAAACTGTGGGCATTCTTTCTAAGATCAGATATTATGTACCACGCCCTGCCCTGGTGACTCTCTATTACTCCCTTATCTATCCATATCTCAACTATGGTATTTGTGCTTGGGGCTCTACTACCCAAAATCACTTACGTCCTCTAATTACTCAACACAAAGCTGCTATTAGGACAATATCCAATTCTGGCCCCAGACATCACTCGGTACCCCTACTTAAATCTCTGAATATGTTAGACATTAAGTCACTGCACATTCTCTCATGTGTATTATACATATATAAAACGCTAAACTATAATGCCAATCCTGATCTCAAAAGCTTCATAGAAGGTTGTATCAGAACCCATGAGCATCACACCAGAAATAAATACAGTTTTGATATTCCTAGAGTACGACTTAATCAAACTAGAAATGCTCTACAAATCAAGGGGCCCAGAATGTGGAATGACCTTCCCAACCATGTTAAAGACTGTACCTCTCTCAACCAGTTTAAGTTAAAAGCGAAGCTATACCTAATAAATTCCCTGTAACCTACCTTACCCTTCTATTGTCAACCAATGTCTGTTTTTTTCTTTAAAGAGCGCTGTTTGTCGACATAATTGTATTTGTGCTGCTTTTTCATCTATGTTTTCATTTCTTGTTTTCATTCTACTCATTATGCTCAATTAGTATTAAGCTTGTCATTTAAGTTTATCATGCCCGAAACGCTCTGCGTAATAGTGGCTTTAGACATTGTATGTACTAGCTATACCTATAAGTCAAACAATCCTTGTAAATATTTATTGTATGTATGTACCTTACCTAAATAAAATTGTATTGTAAAATTGTATTGTATTGTATTGTATTGTATTGTATTGTATTGTATTGTATTGTATTGTATTGTATTAAGTTTAACTCTGGGGATATCGAAGAGATATTTATTTCTGGTGTTGTGATAATGGGTCCTATTACATCTGTCCAGGAAGAGTTTCAGACAAGGATTTGCATTTAAGAATAGGGTTTTGTAAATGTAGTTCACACAAGAGAATTTGTGGAGTGAGATTATGTTTAGCATGTTTAGGGAGTTAAACAAGGGAGCTGAGTGTTGTCTGAAAGCTGAGTTAGTTATCATTCTGATAGCAGATTTTTGCTGTGTGATGATGGGCTTAAGGTGGTTTGCAGTGGTAGACCCCCATGCACAGATACCATAATTAAGATAGGGGTAAATTAGTGCATAATATAGTGAGAGGAGAGCAGAGTTAGGAACATAATATCTGATTTTGGAGAGTATACCAACTGTCTTAGAGACTTTCTTAGTTATGTGTTGAATGTGGGTGCTGAAGTTGAGTCTCTTGTCTAGGAATAGGCCAAGAAACTTGCCATCATCTTTATTACTGATGTTAATGTTGTCTATCTGTAGCTGAATTGCATTTGATGATTTGCTTCCAAATAAGATGTAGTAAGTCTTTTCGATGTTTAATGTTAGTTTGTTCGTTGACATCCATAAGTGGACTTTTTTAAATTCATTATTCACAACATTATTTAGTGTATGTGGGTTGAGGTTTGAATTGAAAAGAGTAGTATCGTCAGCAAACAGTATAGGTTTGAGAATATTAGAGACATTAGGCAGATCGTTTATATATATAAGAAATAGAAGAGGTCCTAAGATGCTGCCCTGTGGCACTCCAACGGTAATTGGTAGAGTGGACGAAGTTGTATCATTGATGGTTACATATTGGTGTCTGTCACTAAGATAGGATCGGATGTAGTCAAGGGCAAGGCCTCGGATTCCATAATGCTGGAGTTTAAGTAAGAGGTAGTTGTGATTAACAGTATCAAAGGCTTTTCTTAGGTCAATGAAGAGTCCAATCGGAAACTCATTTTTGTCAAGGGCTGAGTAGATAACGTCAATAATTGCATCGTTGGTACTCTTTTGAGAGCGGAAGCCAAACTGACAGGGGCTAAGAATGTCGAATTTTACGAGATAAGAGTAGAGCTGTTTGTAGATAATTTTTTCAAATATTTTTGATAGTATGGGTAGGTTCGATATTGGTCTGTAGTTGTTTATGTCTGACGGATTACCTCCTTTATGAACTGGCGTTACTCTTGCGTTTTTAAGGATATCAGGGAAGGTATGACACTCAAGGGATTTGTTGAACAGCAGAGCTATAGGTGGCGCAAGGGCATGGGAGGCGCTCTTGTATACAATGGATGGGATTTCACTGATGTTCCCAGCTTTGGTTTTTAGTGAGTGTATGATGGACACAACATCTGACGGGCTGACTGGTGAGAGGAGAAGAGAGTTTGGATAGCTGCCTGAGAGATATGTGTTGATATGTGTCTGAGTCTGTGGGATTTTACTTGCAAGGTTAGCACCAATCGATGAAAAGAAGCTATTAAATTCATTCGCCATTTTTAAGTCAGATGACAGTGTAAGGCCATCCTTAGAGAGTGTTATCTGGTTGTGGGAGTGTTGTTTAGTTCCCAGGATGTTAGAGATGGTATTCCATGTGCTTTTCATGTTGCCTTTTGCTTCTTTGAATCTAGTCTCATAATATGAAAGTTTTGCTTTTCTTATGATACTGGTAAGCACTGATGAGTACCTTTTAACTACTTCCATTGAAATTAGGCCACTCCTAAATTTCTTTTCGTATTCATGTTTTTTGTTGATTGATTTAATTATGCCACTTGTGAGCCACGGGTTATTTTTTCTTTTATCAGTTACTTGTTTGGTAAGGAGGGGACAGTGAGTGTTGTAGAGGCTTAGAGTTTTGAAGAGAAAGAGGTTAGTTGATGAGTTTAAGTCCTGTGAATTATTAAATTCAGATTCCCAGTTAATATTGTACAATACAATACAATACAATACAATACAATACATTGTGAAGTGCATTAGAGAGATTGCCTAAAGCTGATTCACTATGTAGCCTGAATGAAAGTTTTTTGGTTTCTGGTGGTGATGTGTCAATGTTTGCTATGAGGAAAGTAGGATAGTGGTCAGTTGTTCTGTCATAAATTACCCCAGATGTAAGGGGAGCTGTTATATTAGTCCATAGGTGATCCAGGGTAGTGGCAGATGTTTGAGTGACTCGGGTGGGCTTGGTGATTGTGGGGATTAGCATACAGGAGTGCATGCTGTTACGGAAATAGTCAACTTGAGGGTTGTTTTGAAGACCCAGGTCAATATTGAAATCACCTCCCAGAATAATGTGATTTTTGTTGAGATTGTTATTTATGATAAGATTCCTTACATTGTCAGAGAATAAAGCTATGTTGGTATTAGGAAATCTATAGATGGCACCGATTATCAGGGAGGATTTAAGGGATTTACTGGAGAACTTGGCAAAGGTATATTCACAATAGTCGTCTCTATCACTAATGACACTATTGCAAGTGAAGGTATCTTTGTAATATATTGCTGTACCGCCACCTTTTTTTATTAGGCCTGCAGTTATGAATGGCTTTATAACCAGCTAAATTGTAGAGTTGGGTATAGTCATTACTTAGCCAAGTTCCTGTTAAAATGATGAAAGATAATTTAGTACCAAGTGCTGTAAGTAGTGCATTTATATCATCAAAATGTTTGCCAAGTGACCTAATATTTTGATTGTAAACTGATAAGCAGGTGCTATTTAGGAGTTTGTTTTTTGCAAGATTTGCTGTGTAATACCTGCAATAATGATGATCAATGTGCTGATGAGTGTGGATATGGGACAGAAGATTTCGATCAGGATCAATATCAGTAAGCATATAGATAAGAATGTCACGATACAATAAGATAAGCACTACAATTTTGTCCCCATTGCTTCTGAGACACTCGGCGCCTGGGGTAAAAGTGCTACTAGTTTTTTGAAGGAACTGGGTTCTAGGCTCATTGAAACAACAAGGGACCCTAGAGCTGCCAGCTTTCTTTTCCAGCGCCTCAGCGTGGCGATACAGAGGGGAATGCGCACTGCATCCAGGGTTCCTGCCCGCCATTTGAGGAGCTGGAGGAACTCGACAACCTATGATAACCATCTTTGTAACCTATATGTAACTCCTTTTTTGTAACAAAGTTCAAATAAAGCAAATATATATGTGTACATACAAAAGAATGGGGGTGGTAGGAGAAGATAATATTAGTGTTCAGTGAGAAACCACAAGGTGGTACCCTCACAAATTTTATATATATATATATATATATATATATATATATATATATATATATATATAAAAGTATATATATATATATATATATATATATATATATATATATATATATATATATATATATATATATATATATATATATATATATATATATATATATATATGGGTATTGAATGGAAGTAATTGTAGAAAGCCTATTGGTCCATATTTCTTGATGCTTCTATATTGGAGCGGAGTCTTGAAGTGGGTAGAATATAGTTGTGCATTAATTGGCTGTTAATTGCTGGTGTTGACTTCTTGATGTGTAGTGCCTCGCAGACGTCAAGCCGCCTGCTATCGCTGTATCTATCGATGATTTCTGTGTTGTTTGCTAAGATTTCTCTGGTGATGGTTTGGTTATATAATAATAATAATAATAATTTTTATTTAGGTAAGGTACATACATAAAGAGATTTTACAAAGTTTGTTGGCTTTATAGATAGAGCTAGTACATACAATGCCTAAAGCCACTATTACGCAAAGCGTTTCGGGCAGGAAAAACATTAATGACTAAAGCTTAAAACTAATAGGTAAAAAGAATAAAATGTGTTGAGAACAAATAAAAATAGAGGTAAAAGAGGGGGGAACATTGTTGAAAAAGCAGCACAAATACAATTACAAATTATTACAGAAAATTACATTCAAACAGCGTTGATTTGAAAAACAAAAAAAACAAACAAAAAACATACATGGGTTGACAACAGAGGGGTAAGGTAGGTTACAGGGAATTTATTAGGTATAGCTTCGTTTTTAACTTAAACTGGTTGAGAGAGGTACAGTCTTTAACATGGTTGGGAAGGTCATTCCACATTCTGGGCCCCTTGATTTGTAGAGCATTTCTGGTTTGATTAAGTCGTACTCTAGGAATATCAAAACTGTATTTATTTCTGGTGTGGTGCTCATGGGTTCTGTTACAACCTTCTATGAAGCTTTTGAGATCAGGATTGGCATTATAGTTTAGCGTTTTATATATGTATAATACACATGAGAGAATGTGCAGTGACTTAATGTCTAACATATTCAGAGATTTGAGTAGGGGTACCGAGTGATGTCTGGGGCCAGAAATAATCTCGGTTGTGGGAAGAGATTATATGTTCCTTAATGGAGTTCCTGTTGCTTATGCATCGTTAAACGCCTGGAAAGAGATGTTGTTGTCTTGCCTATATGCTGGTTTTTTGAGGCTTACAGTCCCCAAGAGGGCATTTGAAGCCATAGACGACGTTGGTCTCTTTTAAAGCGTTCTGCTTTGTGTCTGGAGAGTTTCTCATGAGTAGGCTGACCGTTTTTCTGGTTTTATAGTAAATCGTCAGTTGTATCTTCTGATTTTTGTCTGTAGGGATAACGTTTCTATTAACAATATCTTTCAGGACCCTTTCCTCCGTTTTATGAGCTGTGGAAA
This sequence comes from Procambarus clarkii, assembly GCF_040958095.1. Taxonomy (NCBI): domain Eukaryota; kingdom Metazoa; phylum Arthropoda; class Malacostraca; order Decapoda; family Cambaridae; genus Procambarus; species Procambarus clarkii. The sequence goes on from NC_091155.1 coordinate 1,626,592, forward strand.
AGAAGTTCCTGTAAAATAGTCTAATAGGGGGTATAGATTGAAATTGAAATACATTTATTGAGGTAAAATACACACAAAGGGATGAGGTAGCTCAAGCTATTCTCACCCCATTCAGTACAACGTGTTAATACATGCATAGACACACATCACAAACAATAAACATATTCTGAGAGATAATCATATACATTTCCACCTTCACAAGTAGTATGTTATCAGACGTACACACAAATACTTTTATGACCTAGGTATACTGTATATATAGACAATTTGCAAGAGACATGCAGATAATTCAACAAAATATTAGTCTTGGTGCAAAATTTTTATATCTCTCAAGAATATCATCAACCTTTCCGTTGTGACACATCCAGGCTATTTGTTCAGGAACAGTCCTTATCTCAGTGTTTCTATATACATTAATCAACGGACAATCAAGAACATAATGGGCCAGGGTGTGAGACCTTAACATACCACATAGTTTACATTTCGTGTCATTATCATGAACATCTATCCCATATTCCCAGTAATATTTGTACCCAAGCCTGAGCCGCATGTACACAGAGTCACTCCAAGCATTTCTCCTTTTACCATAAGTGAAAAGGGTGTTTTGACTCACATACATGTAGTGTTGCATGGTTTGACTTCTCTCATACATTATCTCTCTCCTCTCCACTCCTGCCTGTGCCTGAATATTTCTGATTTTGCTTCTTATTTGTCTCATTGTGAATTCACATTCAATGCCAACTTGTGGTTTTGATGTGGCACGTTTGGCCAAGTCATCCGCCACCTCGTTGAGCACTATTCCAACATGAGATGGAATCCACATGAATTTCACACTATAACCTTTCAGCTGTATCTCAGTTATTCTTCCCTTACAGTCTTCAACTATAGACATGAAGACTGGGTTTCGACTGTTTAAGGACTCCAGTGCTCCTCGGCTATCGACAAATACAAAAACATTTTTGTCGTCATGACGTACTTCCTCCAAACACGCCAGAATGGCCTGCAGTTCAGCTTGTGTGGATGATATATAATTACTAAGCCGGAGTTCAATTATCCTGTCCACAGTCCCAAACTCCGTATATTCCCTTATTAGGACACCACACCCTGCCCTGCCATCCTCCGCCACCGACCCGTGCAATATACATGTAAACTGTTGCCTCTTAGTAACCGAGATATCATGCTTCCATACAAACACCGTAATTGTCCCGGTTCATGATGAATCTTTTTTCACCTTGAGGGGTACAATTTCGATGTCTATTTTCTGTACTTTCCAGGGAGCAGACATATTACACTGTCGAGAGGGTTTACAGCAGTCAAGTACGTCGTATTCCCTGAGGTCATGAGCTAATCCCCTCGTGTAGCGTCTCCCTCAGTTTCCTGGAAGTGTGTACGTCACTCAAGCAGGTCTGAACGCTCTCAAACAGCTTATCCCCTCCTTTTCTCCGCATGAAACGAATAGATACTCTAGTGTTAATGTCACGGACTCTATCACACACACTCTGTAAATTTAATTCCATTCTCATTATTTCAATCATTGCATTTCTTTGACATCCAAGAATAATCCTCATAGCCTCGTTCTGTATCAGCTCTATTTTTTGAATTCTGCCTTGGCCTGTGTAAGACAATGCGGGTGCTGCGTAGTCTATCAGGGACCGAACAGTACTTATGTATAACATCCGCAAGATAGGTACCCCAACACCTTTACCAGAAAAAGCCAGTGCTTTCAGAGGATGCAGACGGGCTTTACATAAGGTGCTGATATGATTTATTTCAGCATTTTTACTCTCACGTGTGTATCCAACATACATGCCCATGCAGATACTTGTACTTCTGAACACGGCTCAGTTCCACACCATTTAGAGTAAGTGTTATGTTTCTTCGTTTCCTATACTCGTATTTGGTTTTATCTGAATTTATAACTAAGCCTAACTTGTGACAGGTTGTACCAAGTATGTTAAGAGCAGTTTGAATTTTGTTCCCAGAAGTGCCTTGTATAAAAATGTCATCAGCATATATGATCGTCGTGACCACTGGAGGATACATATCTCTGATGCTAATCTGTTCATTAATACATTGAATAAGGTGGGACTTCTTTTTTTTTTTTTTTTTTTTTTGAGATATATACAAGAGTTGTTACATTCTTGTACGGCCACTAGTACGCGTAGCGTTTCGGGCAGGTCCTTGGAATACGATCCCCTGCCGCGAAGAATCGTTTTTTCATCCAAGTACACATTTTACTGTTGCGTTAAACAGAGCCTACAGTTAAGGAATTGCGCCCAGTAAATCCTCCCCGGCCAGGATACGAACCCATGACATAGCGCTCGCGGAACGCCAGGCAAGTGTCTTACCACTACACCACGGAGACTGAATAATATTGACTGACTGAACTTAATACTCCCCCTTGTGGGGTACCTAACTGAAACCTCCGTTCCTCAGACATGTATCCCTGGTAATACACCTGACCTTTTCTGCCTTGTAGATAATCCCTTATCCAGTGTAGCAATCTCCCTGTTATTCCCAGATTGGCTAATTCGTATAAGATTACTTCCCCATTGGCTTTATCAAATGCTCCTTGTAGATCAACAAAAACTACAATTGTCATCCACATTAGACAAACACTTTAAGAGACAATCCGCAGTACTTTTGCCTTTGATAAAACCAAAGAGATTACTGGACATGTTATCACCTACAAGGTAGAGTAGCCTATTTAACAAAATCCTTTCCATCATTTTACAAAAGCAGGATATTAAGGAGACAGGTCTGTAGCCTCCGTTTGACTTCCATTCTGAGCTGTGGCTGAGAGCACGGTCGACATAAGCGTTAACAACACTCCTCTTGTACCTGTCTGGGCAGTCACTGTTGGCATTTAGGCACATTCCTATGTTTGTTTCCTTAGTGTTTCCTTAGTTTCTCTACACTATTATATATATATATATATATATATATATATATATATATATATATATATATATATATATATATATATATATATATATATATATATATATATATGTCGTACCTAGTAGCCAGAACTCACTTTTCAGCCTACAATGCAAGGCCCGATTTGCCTAATAAGCCAAGTTTTCATGAATTAATATATTTTCTCTAATTTTTTTCTTATGAAATGATAAAGCAACCCATTTCATTATGTAAGAGGTCAATTTTTTTTATTGGAGTTAAAATTAACGTAGATATATGACCGAACCTAACCAACCCTACCTAACCTAACCTAACCTATCTCTATAGGTTAGGTTAGGTTAGGTAGACGAAAAAGTTAGGTTAGGTTAGGTTAGGTAGGTTAGGTAGTCGAAAAGTAATTAATTCATGAAAACTTGGCTTATTAGGCAAATCGGGCCTTGCATAGTAGGCTCAGAAGTGAGTTCTGGCTACTAGGTACGACATATATATATATATATATATATATATATATATATATATATATATATATATATATATATATATATATATATATATAACTGAAAACTCACACCCCAGAAGTGACTCGAACCCATACTCCCAGGAGCAACGCAACTGGTATGTACAAGACGCCTTAATCCACTTGACCATCACGACCGAACATAATGAGGTGATAGCCGAGGCTATTTGAACCACCCCACCGCCGGCACTCGGATAGTAATCTTGGGCATAGCATTTCACCAAATCACCTCATTCTTTGGGGCACACGTGAGGAACACAAATGCGAACAAGCCTGAATGGTCCCCAGGACAATATGCAACAGAAAACTCACACCCCAGAAGCGACTCAAACCCATACTCCCAGGAGCAACGCAACTGGTATGTACAAGACGCCTTAATCCACTTGACCATCACGACCGGACATAATGAGGTGATAGCCGAGGCTATTTGAACCACCCCACCGCCGGCACTCGGATAGTAATCTTGGGCATAGCATTTTACCAAATCACCTCATTCTTTGGGGCACACGTGAGGAACACAAATGCGAACAAGCCTGAATGGTCCCCAGGACAATATGCAACTGAAAACTCACACCCCAGAAGTGACTCGAACCCATACTCCCAGGAGCAACGCAACTGGTATGTACAAGACGCCTTAATCCACTTGACCATCACGACCGGACATAATGAGGTGATAGCCGAGGCTATTTGAACCACCCCACCGCCGGCACTCGGATAGTAATCTTGGGCATAGCATTTTACCAAATCACCTCATTCTTTGGGGCACACGTGAGGAACACAAATGCGAACAAGCCTGAATGGTCCCCAGGACAATATGCAACTGAAAACTCACACCCCAGAAGTGACTCGAACCCATACTCCCAGGAGCAACGCAACTGGTATAATTCAGGCTTGTTCGCATTTGTGTTCCTCACGTGTGCCCCAGAGAATGAGGTGATTTGGTAAAATGCTATGCCCAAGATTACTATCCGAGTGCCGGCGGTGGGGTGGTTCAAATAGCCTCGGCTATCACCTCATTATGTCCGGTCGTGATGGTCAAGTGGATTAAGGCGTCTTGTACATACCAGTTGCATTGCTCCTGGGAGTATGGGTTCGAGTCACTTCTGGGGTGTGAGTTTTCAGTTGCATATTGTCCTGGGGACCATTCAAGCTTGTTCGCATTTGTGTTCCTCACGTGTGCCCCAAAGAATGAGGTGATTTGGTAAAATGCTATGCCCAAGATTACTATCCGAGTGCCGGCGGTGGGGTGGTTCAAATAGCCTCGGCTATCACCTCATTATGTCCGGTCGTGATGGTCAAGTGGATTAAGGCATCTTGTACATACCAGTTGCGTTGCTCCTGGGAGTATGGGTTCGAGTCACTTCTGGGGTGTGAGTTTTCAGTTGCATATTGTCCTGGGGACCATTCAGGCTTGTTCGCATTTGTGTTCCTCATGTGTACCCCAAAGAATGAGGTGATTTGGTAAAATGCTATGCCCAAGATTACTATCCGAGTGCCGGCGGTGGGGTGGTTCAAATAGCCTCGGCTATCACCTCATTATGTCCGGTCGTGATGGTCAAGTGGATTAAGGCGTCTTGTACATACCAGTTGCGTTGCTCCTGGGAGTATGGGTTCGAGTCACTTCTGGGGTGTGAGTTTTCAGTTGCATATTGTCCTGGGGACCATTCAGGCTTGTTCGCATATATATATATATATATATATATATATATATATATATATATATATATATATATATATATATATATATATATATATATATTGTGTATTTAAAGGTTACAAAACATACAAGACAAATGCCTAAAGGTTATGGATATATATATATATATATATATATATATATATATATATATATATATATATATATATATATATATATATATATATATATATATATATAGATATACAGTATATATAGCTCGTGTCCAGCTTATAAGCTGGACACGAGTTCTCTCACATTGACAGTGGCTTGACGAAAAACGCAGACTAACCTCACACTCATCTGGTGCCCTCGGGAAGTGGAGATGTTTGAGATGTATATATATCTCGAAGTCTCTACTTCTTTTGTAGGGTCTGATGGTGTAGAGGGTTAAAGCGTACTGGTTATGGCAGCTACTGGAAGGAAGTTGTGCTTTCTGGGTTCGAGTCCCACTGGTGGGTGTTGTCCAAAGATTGTTAATCTTCCCTTGTGGTTTATGCAAGTATAGGCTTATAAGCTGGACACGAGTTCTCTCACATTGACAGTGGCGTGACAAAAAACGCAGACTAACCTCACACTCATCTGGTGCCCTCGGGAAGTGGAGATATTTGAGATGTATATATATCTCGAAGTCTCTACTTCTTTTGTAGGGTCTGATGGTGTAGTGGGTTAAAGCGTACTAGTTATGGCAGCTACTGGAAGGTAGTTGTGCTTTCTGGGTTCAAGTCCCACTGGTGGGTGTTGTCCAAAGATTGTTAATCTTCCCTTGTGGTTTATGCAAGTATAGGCTTATAAGCTGGACACGAGTTCTCTCACATTGACAGTGGCTTGACGAAAAAAGCAGACTAACCTTACACTCATCTGGTGCCCTCGGGAAGTGGAGATGTTTGAGATGTATATATATCTCGAAGTCTCTACTTCTTTTGTAGGGTCTGATGGTGTAGTGGGTTAAAGCGTACTAGTTATGGCAGCTACTGGAATGTAGTTGTGCTTTCTGGGTTCGAGTCCCACTGGTGGGTGTTGTCCAAAGCTTACAGTCCCCAAGTGGGCATTTGAAGGCATAGACGACATTAGTCTCTTTTAAAGCGTTCTGTTTTGTGTCTGGAGAGTTTCTCATGAGTAGGCTGGCCGTTTTTCTGGTTTTATAGTAAATCGTCAGTTGTATCCTCTGATTTTTGTCTGTAGGGATAACGTTTCTATTAACAATATCTTTCAGGACCCTTTCCTCCGTTTTATGAGCTGTGGAAAAGAAGTTCCTGTAAAATAGTCTAATAGGGGGTATAGGTGTTGTGTTAGTTGTCTCTTCAGAGGTTGCATGGCTTTTCACTTTCCTTCTTATGATGTCTTCGATGAAACCATTGGAGAAGCCGTTATTGACTAGCCTTACCCTACAGAGTTCTTCGTCGACTTGCTTCCATTCTGAGCTGTGGCTGAGAGCACGGTCGACGTATGCGTTAACAACACTCCTCTTGTACCTGTCAGGGCAGTCGCTGTTGGCATTTAGGCACATTCCTATGTTTGTTTCCTTAGTGTAGACTGCAGTGTGGAAACCTCCGCCCTTTTCCATGACTGTTACATCTAGAAAAGGCAGCTTCCCATCCTTTTCCGTCTCGTAAGTGAAACGCAGCACGGAACTCTGCTCAAATGCCTCCTTCAGCTTCTGCAGATGTCTGACATCAGGTACCTGTGTAAAAATGTCGTCAACATACCTGCAGTATATGGCCGGTTTCAAGTTCATGTCGACTAAGACTTTTTGCTCGATGGTACCCATGTAGAAGTTTGCAAACAGGACACCTAGGGGAGAACCCATGGCGACCCCATCTACTTGCTTATACATGTGCCCATCCGGGCTCAAGAAGGGTGCCTCTTTAGTACAAGCTTGGAGTAGTTTCCTCAGAATACTTTCTGGCATGTCAAGAGGAGTACAGGCTGGATCACGATACACTCTGTCGGCTATCATTCCGATTGTCTCGTCCACAGGTACGTTGGTAAACAGCGATTCTACGTCCAACGAGGCTCTTATCCCTGTGGCCCGTGTGCCCCGCAGTAAGTCCACAAATTCCTTTGGAGACTTCAGGCTGAAGGCGCAAGGAGCATAAGGAGTCAGCAGGCCGTTGAGTCGCTTCGCCAGTCTGTACGTGGGTGTGGGTATCTGGCTAATGATTGGCCGAAGTGGGTTTCCAGGCTTGTGCGTCTTGACATTTCCATACGCATATCCAGGTTTATATTCCCCAATGATCTTTGGCAGGTGGAGTCCGGATTTCTTGGCGTTTACAGTTTCGATCAGTTTGTTGACCTTTGCTTTTAATTCGGCTGTAGTGTCCTTCGTTACCCTTTGGAACTTAGTTTGGTCAGAGAGTATGATGTTCATTTTCGCCAGATATTCGTCTTTTTTAAGAATGACATATATTGGCGACTTGTCACCTCTCCTGACAACTATCTCCTTGTTCTCACGAAGGCTTTTAGCTGCCGCTTTAAGCTCGGGGGACAGTATGGTGCTTCTGTAGTTGCCTCGATTCTTTCCTCCTTCTGCAATAAGTTCTGCTCGTAAGGTATCTTTGGTAGTGACCTTCTTTTGTGTCTCGAGGTCGAATATGTCGTCCAACAGAATTTCCAACTCTACTTTCCGGGCCATTTCACTCGGTCTGGACATAACATGACAGTTTATGCCCAGATTTAGGAGAGTGACTTGGTCCTCAGTGAGGTTAATTCCTGCAAGGTTCAGGAAGCCATCTCTTGGTCGTGGAATTGCCATAGGAGAAGTGAATTTTGGAGAAGTGATTTTTGATTTACCTCCAACAGTGAAGCGTAATGTACGAAAGATTGAGAAAATTCGTGTTAGAATTATTAATCTTACTTTTTCGGTCATATTTAATAATATATATATATATATATATATATATATATATATATATATATATATATATATATATATATATATATATATATGTCGTACCTAGTAGCCAGAACGCACTTCTCAGCCTACTATGCAAGGCACGATTTGCCTAATAAGCCAAATTTTCATGAATTAATTGTTTTTCGACTACCTAACATACCTAACCTAACCTAACCTAACTTTTTCGGTTACCTAACCTAACCAAACCTATAAAGATAGGTTAGGTTAGGTTAGGTAGGGTTGGTTAGGTTCGGTCATATATCTACGTTAATTTTAACGCCAATAAAAAAAGTTGACCTCATACTTAATGAAATGGGTAGCTTCATCATTTCATAAGAAAAAAATTAGAAAAAATATATTAATTCAGGAAAACTTGGCTTATTAGGCAAATCAGGCCTTGCATAGTAGGCCGAGAAGTGCGTTCTGGCTACTAGGTACGACATATATATATATATATATATATATATATATATATATATATATATATATATATATATATATATATATATATATATATATATATATATATATGTGTGTATATCACGAAAATAAACACGTGATTAAGAATGTGACAATGTTAGACCACGAAGGAAAAATGAAACAGGAAATTTCCTTAAGTACTTTCGTATATTAAATACATCTTCAGAAGGTCCTTCTGAAGATGTATTTAATATACGAAAGTACTTAAGGAAATTTCCTGTTTCATTTTTCCTTCGTGGTCTAACATTGTCATATATATATATATATATATATATATATATATATATATATATATATATATATATATATATATATATATATATATATATATATGTCGTACCTAATAGCCAGAACTCACTTCTCAGCCTACAATGCATGGCCCGATTTGCCTAATAAGCCAAGTTTTACTAAATTAATATGTTTTCTCTAATTTTTTTCTTATGAAATGATAAAGCTACCCATTTCATTATGTATGAGGTCAATTTTTTTTATTGGAGTTAAAATTAACGTAGATATATGACCGAACCTAACCAACCCTACCTAACCTTACCTAACCTATCTTTATAGGTTAGGTTAGGTTAGGTAGCCGAAAACGTTAGGTTAGGTTAGGTTAGGTAGGTTAGGTAGTCGAAAAAACATTAATTCATGAAAACTAGGCTTAGTAGGCAAATCGGGCCTTGCATAGTAGGCTGAGAAGTGAGTTCTGGCTACTAGGTACGACATATATATATATATTTATATATATATATATATATATATATATATATATATATATATATATATATATATATATATATATATATATATATATATATATATATATATATATATATATATATATTAGTATATTTTGGTAGCAGTCTTTCCTGTAGACATATATTATTAAATATGACCGAAAAAGTAAGATTAATAATTCTAACACGAATTTTCTCAATCTTTCGTACATTTCTTTTCACTGTTGGAGGTAATTCAAAAATCAATTCTTCAAAATTCATTTTTATTTCTAGTCTGACGCGACACTTGAGCGCGTTTCGTAAAACTTATTACATTTTCAAAGACTTTACACATACACAACTGAATAGAACTTACATATCTCCGATTTGTTTATATCTACTTTTGAGTGAGGTGGATGGGGTGAGGTGGTATTTAATAGGGTATTAATTTCATCAACACAAGACAGAACACGAAACAATGGGTATTGAAATGGAAGTGCTTGTAGAAAGCCTATATTGGTCCATATTTCTTGATGCTTCTATATTGGAGCGGATTCTTGAGGTGGGTAGAATATAGTTGTGCATTAATTGGCTGTTGATTGCTGGTGTTGACTTCTTAATGTTGACTGCAGGGCCTCGCAAACGTCAAGCCGTCTGCTATCGCTGTATCTATCGATGATTTCTGTGTTGTTTACTAGGATTTCTCTGGCGATGGTTTGGTTGTGGGAAGAGATTATATGTTCCTTAATGGAGCCCTGTTGCTTATGCATCGTTAAACGCCTAGAAAGAGATGTTGTTGTCTTGCCTATATACTGTTTTTTTTGGAGCTTATACAGTCCCCAAGTGGGCATTTGAAGGCATAGACGACGTTTGTCTCTTTTAAAGCGTTCTGCTTTGTGTCTGGAGAGTTTCTCATGAGTAGGCTGGCCGTTTTTCTGGTTTTATAGTAAATCGTCAGTTGTATCCTCTGATTTTTGTCTGTAGGGATAACGTTTCTATTAACAATATCTTTCAGGACCCTTTCCTCCGTTTTATGAGCTGTGGAAAAGAAGTTCCTGTAAAATAGTCTAATAGGGGGTATAGGTGTTGTGTTGGTTGTCTCTTCAGAGGTTGCATGGCGTTTCACTTTCCTTCTTATGATGTCTTCGACGAAACCATTGGAGAAGCCGTTGTTGACTAGGACCTGCCTTACCCTACAGAGTTCTTCGTCGATTTGCTTCCATTCTGAGCTGTGGCTGAGAGCACGGTCGACATATGCGTTAACAACACTCCTCTTGTACCTGTCTGGGCAGTCGCTGTTGGCATTTAGGCACATTCCTATGTTCGTTTCCTTAGTGTAGACTGCAGTGTGGAAACCTCCGCTCTTTTCCATAACTGTTACATCTAGAAAGGACAGCTTCCCATCCTTTTCCATCTCGTAAGTGAAACGCAGCACGGAACTGTGCTCAAATGCCTCCTTCAGCTCCTGCAGATGTCTGACATCAGGTACCTGTGTAAAAATGTCGTCAACATACCTGCAGTATATGGCCGGTTTCAAGTTCATGTCGACTAAGACTTTTTGCTCGATGGTACCCATGTAGAAGTTTGCAAACAGGACACCTAGGGGAGAACCCATGGCGACCCCATCTACTTGCTTATACATGTGCCCATCCGGGCTCAAGAAGGGTGGCTCTTTAGTACAAGCTTGGAGTAGTTTCCTCAGAATATTTTCTGGTATGTCAAGAGGAGTACAGGCTGGATCACGATACACTCTGTCGGCTATCATCCCGATTGTCTCGTCCACAGGTACGTTGGTAAACAGCGATTCTACGTCCAACGAGGCTCTTATCCCTGTAGCCCGTGTGCCCCGCAGTAAGTCAACAAATTCCTTTGGAGACTTCAGGCTGAAGGCGCAAGGAACATAAGGAGTCAGCAGGCCGTTGAGTCGCTTCGCCAGTCTGTACGTGGGTGTGGGTATCTGGCTAATGATTGGCCGAAGTGGGTTTCCAGGCTTGTGTGTCTTGACATTTCCATACGCATATCCAGGTTTATATTCCCCAATGATCTTTGGCAGGTGGAGTCCGGATTTCTTGACGTTCACAGTTTCGATCAGTTTGTTGACCTTTGCTTTCAATTCGGCTGTAGTGTCCTTCGTTACCCTTTGGAACTTAGTTTGGTCAGAGAGTATGAGGTTCATTTTCGCCAGATATTCGTCTTTTTTAAGAATGACATATATTGGCGACTTGTCACCTCTCCTGACAACTATCTCCTTGTTCTCACGAAGGCTTTTAGCTGCTGCTTTGAGCTCGGGGGACAGTATGGTACTTCTGTAATTGCCTCGATTCTTTCCTCCTAAGTTTGCAAACAGGACACCTAGGGGAGAACCCATGGCGACCCCATCTACTTGCTTATACATGTGCCCATCCGGGCTCAAGAAGGGTGGCTCTTTAGTACAAGCTTGGAGTAGTTTCCTCAGAATATTTTCTGGTATGTCAAGAGGAGTACAGGCTGGATCACGATACACCCTGTCGGCTATCATCCCGATTGTCTCGTCCACAGGTACGTTGGTAAACAGCGATTCTACGTCCAACGAGGCTCTTATTCCTGTGGCCCGTGTGCCCCGCAGTAAGTCAACAAATTCCTTTGGAGACTTCAGGCTGAAGGCGCAAGGAACATAAGGAGTCAGCAGGCCGTTGAGTCGCTTCGCCAGTCTGTACGTGGGTGTGGGTATCTGGCTATTGATTGGCCGAAGTGGGTTTCCAGGCTTGTGTGTCTTGACATTTCCATACGCATATCCAGGTTTATATTCCCCAATGATCTTTGGCAGGTGGAGTCCGGATTTCTTGGCGTTCACAGTTTCGATCAGTTTGTTGACCTTTGCTTTTAATTCGGCTGTAGTGTCCTTCGTTACCCTTTGGAACTTAGTTTGGTCAGAGAGTATGATGTTCATTTTCGCCAGATATTCGTCTTTTTTAAGAATGACATATATTGGCGACTTGTCACCTCTCCTGACAACTATCTCCTTGTTCTCACGAAGGCTTTTAGCTGCCGCTTTAAGCTCGGGGGACAGTATGGTGCTTCTGTAGTTGCCTCGATTCTTTCCTCCTTCTGCAATAAGTTCTGCTCGTAAGGTATCTTTGGTAGTGACCTTCTTTTGTGTCTCGAGGTCGAATATGTCGTCCAACAGAATTTCCAACTCTACTTTCCGGGCCATTTCACTCGGTCTGGACATAACATGACAGTTTATGCCCAGATTTAGGAGAGTGACTTGGTCCTCAGTGAGGTTAATTCCTGCAAGGTTCAGGAAGCCATCTCTTGGTCGTGGAATTGCCATAGGAGAAGTGAATTTTGGAGAAGTGATTTTTGATTTACCTCCAACAGTGAAGCGTAATGTACGAAAGATTGAGAAAATTCGTGTTAGAATTATTAATCTTACTTTTTCGGTCATATTTAATAATATATATATATATATATATATATATATATATATATATATATATATATATATATATATATATATATATATATATATATATATATATATATATATATATATATATATATATATATATATATGTCGTACCTAGTAGCCAGAACGCACTTCTCAGCCTACTATGCAAGGCACGATTTGCCTAATAAGCCAAATTTTCATGAATTAATTGTTTTTCGACTACCTAACATACCTAACCTAACCTAACCTAACTTTTTCGGTTACCTAACCTAACCAAACCTATAAAGATAGGTTAGGTTAGGTTAGGTAGGGTTGGTTAGGTTCGGTCATATATCTACGTTAATTTTAACGCCAATAAAAAAAGTTGACCTCATACTTAATGAAATGGGTAGCTTCATCATTTCATAAGAAAAAAATTAGAAAAAATATATTAATTCAGGAAAACTTGGCTTATTAGGCAAATCAGGCCTTGCATAGTAGGCCGAGAAGTGCGTTCTGGCTACTAGGTACGACATATATATATATATATATATATATATATATATATATATATATATATATATATATATATATATATATATATATATATATATATATATATATGTCGTACCTAATAGCCAGAACTCACTTCTCAGCCTACAATGCATGGCCCGATTTGCCTAATAAGCCAAGTTTTACTAAATTAATATGTTTTCTCTAATTTTTTTCTTATGAAATGATAAAGCTACCCATTTCATTATGTATGAGGTCAATTTTTTTTATTGGAGTTAAAATTAACGTAGATATATGACCGAACCTAACCAACCCTACCTAACCTTACCTTAACCTTACCTTATATATATATATATATATATATATATATATATATATATATATATATTAGTATATTTTGGTAGCAGTCTTTCCTGTAGACATATATTATTAAATATGACCGAAAAAGTAAGATTAATAATTCTAACACGAATTTTCTCAATCTTTCGTACATTTCTTTTCACTGTTGGAGGTAATTCAAAAATCAATTCTCCAAAATTCATTTTTATTTCTAGTCTGACGCGACACTTGAGCGCGTTTCGTAAAACTTATTACATTTTCAAAGACTTTACACATACACAACTGAATAGAACTTACATATCTCCGATTTGTTTATATCTACTTTTGAGTGAGGTGGATGGGGTGAGGTGGTATTTAATAGGGTATTAATTTCATCAACACAAGACAGAACACGAAACAATGGGTATTGAAATGGAAGTGCTTGTAGAAAGCCTATATTGGTCCATATTTCTTGATGCTTCTATATTGGAGCGGATTCTTGAGGTGGGTAGAATATAGTTGTGCATTAATTGGCTGTTGATTGCTGGTGTTGACTTCTTAATGTTGACTGCAGGGCCTCGCAAACGTCAAGCCGTCTGCTATCGCTGTATCTATCGATGATTTCTGTGTTGTTTACTAGGATTTCTCTGGCGATGGTTTGGTTGTGGGAAGAGATTATATGTTCCTTAATGGAGCCCTGTTGCTTATGCATCGTTAAACGCCTAGAAAGAGATGTTGTTGTCTTGCCTATATACTGTTTTTTTTGGAGCTTATACAGTCCCCAAGTGGGCATTTGAAGGCATAGACGACGTTTGTCTCTTTTAAAGCGTTCTGCTTTGTGTCTGGAGAGTTTCTCATGAGTAGGCTGGCCGTTTTTCTGGTTTTATAGTAAATCGTCAGTTGTATCCTCTGATTTTTGTCTGTAGGGATAACGTTTCTATTAACAATATCTTTCAGGACCCTTTCCTCCGTTTTATGAGCTGTGGAAAAGAAGTTCCTGTAAAATAGTCTAATAGGGGGTATAGGTGTTGTGTTGGTTGTCTCTTCAGAGGTTGCATGGCGTTTCACTTTCCTTCTTATGATGTCTTCGACGAAACCATTGGAGAAGCCGTTGTTGACTAGGACCTGCCTTACCCTACAGAGTTCTTCGTCGATTTGCTTCCATTCTGAGCTGTGGCTGAGAGCACGGTCGACATATGCGTTAACAACACTCCTCTTGTACCTGTCTGGGCAGTCGCTGTTGGCATTTAGGCACATTCCTATGTTCGTTTCCTTAGTGTAGACTGCAGTGTGGAAACCTCCGCTCTTTTCCATAACTGTTACATCTAGAAAGGACAGCTTCCCATCCTTTTCCATCTCGTAAGTGAAACGCAGCACGGAACTGTGCTCAAATGCCTCCTTCAGCTCCTGCAGATGTCTGACATCAGGTACCTGTGTAAAAATGTCGTCAACATACCTGCAGTATATGGCCGGTTTCAAGTTCATGTCGACTAAGACTTTTTGCTCGATGGTACCCATGTAGAAGTTTGCAAACAGGACACCTAGGGGAGAACCCATGGCGACCCCATCTACTTGCTTATACATGTGCCCATCCGGGCTCAAGAAGGGTGGCTCTTTAGTACAAGCTTGGAGTAGTTTCCTCAGAATATTTTCTGGTATGTCAAGAGGAGTACAGGCTGGATCACGATACACTCTGTCGGCTATCATCCCGATTGTCTCGTCCACAGGTACGTTGGTAAACAGCGATTCTACGTCCAACGAGGCTCTTATCCCTGTAGCCCGTGTGCCCCGCAGTAAGTCAACAAATTCCTTTGGAGACTTCAGGCTGAAGGCGCAAGGAACATAAGGAGTCAGCAGGCCGTTGAGTCGCTTCGCCAGTCTGTACGTGGGTGTGGGTATCTGGCTAATGATTGGCCGAAGTGGGTTTCCAGGCTTGTGTGTCTTGACATTTCCATACGCATATCCAGGTTTATATTCCCCAATGATCTTTGGCAGGTGGAGTCCGGATTTCTTGGCGTTCACAGTTTCGATCAGTTTGTTGACCTTTGCTTTCAATTCGGCTGTAGTGTCCTTCGTTACCCTTTGGAACTTAGTTTGGTCAGAGAGTATGAGGTTCATTTTCGCCAGATATTCGTCTTTTTTAAGAATGACATATATTGGCGACTTGTCACCTCTCCTGACAACTATCTCCTTGTTCTCACGAAGGCTTTTAGCTGCTGCTTTGAGCTCGGGGGACAGTATGGTACTTCTGTAATTGCCTCGATTCTTTCCTCCTTCTGCAATAAGTTCTGCTTGTAAGGTATCTTTGGTAGTGACCTTCTTTTGTGTCTCGAGGTCGAATATGTCGTCCAACAGAATTTCCAACTCTACTTTCCGGGCCATCTCACTCGGTCTGGACATAACGTGACAGTTTATGCCCAGATTTAGAAGAGTGACTTGGTCCTCAGTGAGGTTAATTCCTGCAAGGTTCAGGAAGCCATCTCTTGGTCGTGGAATTGCCATAGGAGAAGTGAATTTTGGAGAAGTGATTTTTGATTTACCTCCAACAGTGAAGCGTAATGTACGAAAGATTGAGAAAATTCGTGTTAGAATTATTAATCTTACTTTTTCGGTCATATTTAATAATATATATATATATATATATATATATATATATATATATATATATATATATATATATATATATATATATATATATATATATATATATATATATGTCGTACCTAGTAGCCAGAACGCACTTCTCAGCCTACTATGCAAGGCACGATTTGCCTAATAAGCCAAATTTTCATGAATTAATTGTTTTTCGACTACCTAACATACCTAACCTAACCTAACCTAACTTTTTCGGTTACCTAACCTAACCAAACCTATAAAGATAGGTTAGGTTAGGTTAGGTAGGGTTGGTTAGGTTCGGTCATATATCTACGTTAATTTTAACGCCAATAAAAAAAGTTGACCTCATACTTAATGAAATGGGTAGCTTCATCATTTCATAAGAAAAAAATTAGAAAAAATATATTAATTCAGGAAAACTTGGCTTATTAGGCAAATCAGGCCTTGCATAGTAGGCCGAGAAGTGCGTTCTGGCTACTAGGTACGACATATATATATATATATATATATATATATATATATATATATATATATATATATATATATATATATATATATATATATATGTCGTACCTAATAGCCAGAACTCACTTCTCAGCCTACAATGCATGGCCCGATTTGCCTAATAAGCCAAGTTTTACTAAATTAATATGTTTTCTCTAATTTTTTTCTTATGAAATGATAAAGCTACCCATTTCATTATGTATGAGGTCAATTTTTTTTATTGGAGTTAAAATTAACGTAGATATATGACCGAACCTAACCAACCCTACCTAACCTTACCTAACCTATCTTTATAGGTTAGGTTAGGTTAGGTAGCCGAAAACGTTAGGTTAGGTTAGGTTAGGTAGGTTAGGTAGTCGAAAAAACATTAATTCATGAAAACTAGGCTTAGTAGGCAAATCGGGCCTTGCATAGTAGGCTGAGAAGTGAGTTCTGGCTACTAGGTACGACATATATATATATATTTATATATATATATATATATATATATATATATATATATATATATATATATATATATATATTTTTATATATATATATATATATATATATATATTAGTATATTTTGGTAGCAGTCTTTCCTGTAGACATATATTATTAAATATGACCGAAAAAGTAAGATTAATAATTCTAACACGAATTTTCTCAATCTTTCGTACATTTCTTTTCACTGTTGGAGGTAATTCAAAAATCAATTCTCCAAAATTCATTTTTATTTCTAGTCTGACGCGACACTTGAGCGCGTTTCGTAAAACTTATTACATTTTCAAAGACTTTACACATACACAACTGAATAGAACTTACATATCTCCGATTTGTTTATATCTACTTTTGAGTGAGGTGGATGGGGTGAGGTGGTATTTAATAGGGTATTAATTTCATCAACACAAGACAGAACACGAAACAATGGGTATTGAAATGGAAGTGCTTGTAGAAAGCCTATATTGGTCCATATTTCTTGATGCTTCTATATTGGAGCGGATTCTTGAGGTGGGTAGAATATAGTTGTGCATTAATTGGCTGTTGATTGCTGGTGTTGACTTCTTAATGTTGACTGCAGGGCCTCGCAAACGTCAAGCCGTCTGCTATCGCTGTATCTATCGATGATTTCTGTGTTGTTTACTAGGATTTCTCTGGCGATGGTTTGGTTGTGGGAAGAGATTATATGTTCCTTAATGGAGCCCTGTTGCTTATGCATCGTTAAACGCCTAGAAAGAGATGTTGTTGTCTTGCCTATATACTGTTTTTTTTGGAGCTTATACAGTCCCCAAGTGGGCATTTGAAGGCATAGACGACGTTTGTCTCTTTTAAAGCGTTCTGCTTTGTGTCTGGAGAGTTTCTCATGAGTAGGCTGGCCGTTTTTCTGGTTTTATAGTAAATCGTCAGTTGTATCCTCTGATTTTTGTCTGTAGGGATAACGTTTCTATTAACAATATCTTTCAGGACCCTTTCCTCCGTTTTATGAGCTGTGGAAAAGAAGTTCCTGTAAAATAGTCTAATAGGGGGTATAGGTGTTGTGTTGGTTGTCTCTTCAGAGGTTGCATGGCGTTTCACTTTCCTTCTTATGATGTCTTCGACGAAACCATTGGAGAAGCCGTTGTTGACTAGGACCTGCCTTACCCTACAGAGTTCTTCGTCGATTTGCTTCCATTCTGAGCTGTGGCTGAGAGCACGGTCGACATATGCGTTAACAACACTCCTCTTGTACCTGTCTGGGCAGTCGCTGTTGGCATTTAGGCACATTCCTATGTTCGTTTCCTTAGTGTAGACTGCAGTGTGGAAACCTCCGCTCTTTTCCATAACTGTTACATCTAGAAAGGACAGCTTCCCATCCTTTTCCATCTCGTAAGTGAAACGCAGCACGGAACTGTGCTCAAATGCCTCCTTCAGCTCCTGCAGATGTCTGACATCAGGTACCTGTGTAAAAATGTCGTCAACATACCTGCAGTATATGGCCGGTTTCAAGTTCATGTCGACTAAGACTTTTTGCTCGATGGTACCCATGTAGAAGTTTGCAAACAGGACACCTAGGGGAGAACCCATGGCGACCCCATCTACTTGCTTATACATGTGCCCATCCGGGCTCAAGAAGGGTGGCTCTTTAGTACAAGCTTGGAGTAGTTTCCTCAGAATATTTTCTGGTATGTCAAGAGGAGTACAGGCTGGATCACGATACACTCTGTCGGCTATCATCCCGATTGTCTCGTCCACAGGTACGTTGGTAAACAGCGATTCTACGTCCAACGAGGCTCTTATCCCTGTAGCCCGTGTGCCCCGCAGTAAGTCAACAAATTCCTTTGGAGACTTCAGGCTGAAGGCGCAAGGAACATAAGGAGTCAGCAGGCCGTTGAGTCGCTTCGCCAGTCTGTACGTGGGTGTGGGTATCTGGCTAATGATTGGCCGAAGTGGGTTTCCAGGCTTGTGTGTCTTGACATTTCCATACGCATATCCAGGTTTATATTCCCCAATGATCTTTGGCAGGTGGAGTCCGGATTTCTTGGCGTTCACAGTTTCGATCAGTTTGTTGACCTTTGCTTTCAATTCGGCTGTAGTGTCCTTCGTTACCCTTTGGAACTTAGTTTGGTCAGAGAGTATGAGGTTCATTTTCGCCAGATATTCGTCTTTTTTAAGAATGACATATATTGGCGACTTGTCACCTCTCCTGACAACTATCTCCTTGTTCTCACGAAGGCTTTTAGCTGCTGCTTTGAGCTCGGGGGACAGTATGGTACTTCTGTAATTGCCTCGATTCTTTCCTCCTAAGTTTGCAAACAGGACACCTAGGGGAGAACCCATGGCGACCCCATCTACTTGCTTATACATGTGCCCATCCGGGCTCAAGAAGGGTGGCTCTTTAGTACAAGCTTGGAGTAGTTTCCTCAGAATATTTTCTGGTATGTCAAGAGGAGTACAGGCTGGATCACGATACACCCTGTCGGCTATCATCCCGATTGTCTCGTCCACAGGTACGTTGGTAAACAGCGATTCTACGTCCAACGAGGCTCTTATTCCTGTGGCCCGTGTGCCCCGCAGTAAGTCAACAAATTCCTTTGGAGACTTCAGGCTGAAGGCGCAAGGAACATAAGGAGTCAGCAGGCCGTTGAGTCGCTTCGCCAGTCTGTACGTGGGTGTGGGTATCTGGCTAATGATTGGCCGAAGTGGGTTTCCAGGCTTGTGTGTCTTGACATTTCCATACGCATATCCAGGTTTATATTCCCCAATGATCTTTGGCAGGTGGAGTCCGGATTTCTTGGCGTTCACAGTTTCGATCAGTTTGTTGACCTTTGCTTTCAATTCGGCTGTAGTGTCCTTCGTTACCCTTTGGAACTTAGTTTGGTCAGAGAGTATGAGGTTCATTTTCGCCAGATATTCGTCTTTTTTAAGAATGACATATATTGGCGACTTGTCACCTCTCCTGACAACTATCTCCTTGTTCTCACGAAGGCTTTTAGCTGCTGCTTTGAGCTCGGGGGACAGTATGGTACTTCTGTAATTGCCTCGATTCTTTCCTCCTTCTGCAATAAGTTCTGCTTGTAAGGTATCTTTGGTAGTGACCTTCTTTTGTGTCTCGAGGTCGAATATGTCGTCCAACAGAATTTCCAACTCTACTTTCCGGGCCATCTCACTCGGTCTGGACATAACGTGACAGTTTATGCCCAGATTTAGAAGAGTGACTTGGTCCTCAGTGAGGTTAATTCCTGCAAGGTTCAGTTAGCCATCTCTTGGTCGTGGAATTGCCATAGGTCCTCCATATAATGTTGTTAGTTTCTTGATAATCCTTGTTTCAGTGCTGAGGTGATGTCGGTCTGTGAGGATGTCGAGGTGTTGTTCAATGCGGGTACGGATACTTTCGTCGATGTTGCTATTTCTCCACTCGTTTGTAGCATGAAGTAGTTGCGTTTTGTTGTCTTTGATTTCATTCTCTGCCTTGTATATCTGATCACGAATCAGATCCTGGCGATATTTTATCGTGAAGGCTTGATTCCTTGCTGCTGGGTCGTGCGCTTTAATATTAGTATATTTTGGTAGCAGTCTTTCCTGTAGACATATATTATTAAAAATGACCGAAAAAGTAAGATTAATAATTCTAACACGAATTTTCTCAATCTTTCGTACATTTCTTTTCACTGTTGGAGGTAATTCAAAAATCAATTCTCCAAAATTCATTTTTATTTCTAGTCTGACGCGACACTTGAGCGCGTTTCGTAAAACTTATTACATTTTCAAAGACTTTACACATACACAACTGAATAGAACTTACATATCTCCGATTTGTTTATATCTACTTTTGAGTGAGGTGGATGGGGTGAGGTGGTATTTAATAGGGTATTAATGCCTTCTATGCCCACTTGGGGACTGAAAGCTCCAAAAAACCCAGTATATAGACAAGACAACAACATCTCTTTCTAGGCGTTTAACGATGCATAAGCAACAGGGCTCCATTAAGGAACATATAATCTCTTCCCACAACCAAACCATCGCCAGAGAAATCCTAATAAACAACACAGAAATCATCGATAGATACAGCGATAGCAGACGGCTTGACGTTTGCGAGGCCCTGCACATTAAGAAGTCAACACCAGCAATCAACAGCCAATTAATGCACAACTATATTCTACCCACCTCAAGACTCCGCTCCAATATAGAAGCATCAAGAAATATGGACCAATAGGCTTTCTACAATCACTTCCATTTCAATACCCATTGTTTCGTGTTCTGTCTTGTGTTGATGAAATTAATACCCTATTAAATACCACCTCACCCCATCCACCTCACTCAAAAGTAGATATAAACAAATTGGAGATATGTAAGTTCTATTCAGTTGTGTATGTGTAAAGTCTTTGAAAATGTAATAAGTTTTACGAAACGCGCTCAAGTGTCGCGTCAGACTAGAAATAAAAATATTATTACATTTTCTAATTTTTTCTCAAAAACTTATTACATTTTCAAAGACTTTAGTTTACACATACACAACTGAACTTACACATCTCCGATTTGTTTATATCTACATTTGAGTGAGGTGGATGGGGTGAGGTGGTATTAATAGGGTATTAAATTCATCAACACAAGGCAGAACACGAAACAATGGGTATTGAATGGAAGTGATTGTAGAAAGCCTATTGGTCCATATTTCTTGATGGTTCTATATTGGAGCGGAGTCTTGAGATGGGTAGAATATAGGTGTGCATTAATTGGCTGTTGATTGCTGGTGTTGACTTCTTAATGTGTAGTGCCTCGCAAACGTCAAGCCGTCTGCTATCGCTGTATCTATCGATGATTTCTGTGTTGTTTACTAGGATTTCTCTGGCGATGGTTTGGTTGTGGGAAGAGATTATATGTTCCTTAATGGAGCCCTGTTGCTTATGCAACAGGGCTCCATTAAGGAACATATAAGGCTCCATTAACAGGGCAACTGGCCCAGCCCCCAGCTAGATTGTGAGATCACTCTGGATACAACTCTATCCAAAACACATTCAACCGGCCCTATTCAGTATGGCTGACTACACTGACCCCATTAGCCCAGCTGGCTACACTGGCAGACCGGCTTCATACGACGTCTGATAACGCTATGCTGTCCCACCCCAGTGTTACACAGCAGACTACAGACACCCAACTCGACGTCCTCCAGAACCGGCGTTTCTTCCGCCCAGGGAGGACGTACCATGCGAATCCAGTATCAGTCTCTTGGCGACAGCGAGAACATCGGGGAGAGCTTTGTTCTTACCACCAGAGGTTCGGACACCAAGCCCGCAACTGTAGCTAGGGCTCTTTGTTCCTGGTCGGGAAACTACTTCGGCGTCACTAGTGTCACCATACTTTACGTAACAATAGAACCGTTACACTACTTTATCCTGACCATCTACTTCCTGTAATAATACACAACCCACTCCTACTGGGGAAGTATCTACCTCTAGTTTTTAAGGGAGTCTACCAGTAAAATTAGTGAGCACTGGAGAATTTATCAATTCCTACTTAATATTTATGAAGGCATTCTCCTTTCTTGCTGCGCACTAAAATTAAAATCAAAAATCAAAATCAAAATGTTTATTCAGGTAAAGTACATACATACAAGGTGAGATACAAACATTGATGGATTTATTGCTAGAGCTAGTACATACAAAACCTAAAGCCACTATTACGCAAAGAGTTTCGGGCAGGAAAAATACTTGGACTAAAATTTAATACTAATTGAGATTAAAGTATAAATTGTGTTGAAAAAATAATAAAAAAGGGGGGGGACATGGCAAATATACAATTTGGTCAACAAACAGCATTTGCAGGCGATGAGTCACAATAACTTGGCTAAAGTAAGTTGACCAGAACACACACTAGAAGGTGAAGGGACGACGACGTTTCGGTCCGTCCTGGACCATTCTCAAGTCGATTGTGATAAGGAAGATTGATTGATAAAGATTAAGCCACCCAAGAGGTGGCACGGGCATGAATAGCCCGTAAGTGGTGGCCCTTTTGAGCCATTACCAGTATCAAGAGCTGATACTGGAGATCTGTGGAGGTGCGACTGCACCCTGCGTGACGGGAGATGTCTCCAGTGGATCAAATGGTGATGATAAAGATTAAGCCACCCAAGAGGTGGCACGGGCATGAATAGCCTGTAAGTGGTGGCCCTTTTGAGCCATCTGTGATCTGATGTGGAGATCTGTGGAGGCGCGACTGCACCCTGCGTGACGGGAGATGTCTCCCGAACAAAATGGTGTGATGAGGAATTGATTGATAAAGATTAAGCCACCCAAGAGGTGGTATTCAGGTAATAATGAACTAAAAAAGTCCACTTATGGATGTCAACCAATAAACTAACACTTAACATAGAAAAGACCTGCTACATTTTATTTGGATGCAAATCTACAAATGCAATTCAGCTCCAGATAGATAATGTAAACATTAGCAATAAAAATGATGGAAAGTTTCTTGGCCTATTCCTAGACAAAAGACTCAACTTCAGCACCCACATACAACACATAGCTAAGAAAGTCTCTAAAACAGTTGGGATTCTCTCCAAAATCAGATGTTATGTACATAACTCTGCTCTCATCTCTCTATATTATGCACTAATCTATCCCTCTCTTAATTAAATAAAATAATAAATAAATAAATAAATGTTTATTTAGGTAAGGTACATACATACAAGAGATTTTACAAAGATTGATGGAATTATAGATAGAGCTAGTACATACAATGCCTAATGCCAATGCCAGAGGCTTTCAGCCTCTGATTCTGCTATTGAGTTCAATAGGTTCTTCTCTTCCATTGGTTCATCCCTTGCTAATTTATTTATTTATTTATTTTTTATTTATTTATTTATGCATATACAAGAATGTACATAAGGAATGTGAGGATACAATTATGGTAATTACAGTCTTGTAAAGCCACTAGCACGCGCAGCGTTTCGGGCAGGTCCTTAATCTAAGAAAATTTTAAGGAGGTAAATACTTGCAAAATTTATAGACAAAAAAATGATAACAGTTTACATGGAATGAAAAAAAAAAAGATGAGAGAAAATTATAGGTACAGTATATTAAAGCACATAGGTAGCTATGATTGATTGCAATGACAGCTTAAAATGGTAGTTGACAACAAATTGGTAGGCACAATACAGCAGAAACAATATAAGATTGATTGCAATGACAGCTTGAATGGTAGTTGATAAAAATTGGTAGTCACAATACAGCATATGGCTAGCACATAAAAGAAGACAGCAATGAACACAATGATAAGGTTGTTTGATATTACATAAAAATTAGGAGATTGGGTACCACTAGGTACAGAGCAAATTTAAAGCTCAGTGTAGGAAACTAAATAGATGAAGTTAGGTACTTTTTGGTTTTGCTTTTAAATAAGGCAAAAGTTTTACAGTTTTTCAATTCACTAGGGAGTAAGTTCCATAGACTAGGTCCCTTAATTTGCATAGAGTGTTTACACAGATTAAGTTTGACCCTGGGGATATCAAAGAGATATTTATTTCTGGTGTGGTGATAATGGGTCCTATTACATCTGTCCAGGGAGAGTTTCAGAGCATGGTTTGCATTTAAGAACAGGGTTTTGTAAATGTAGTTGACACAAGAGAATGTGTGGAGGGAGTTAATATTTAGCAAGTTTAGAGATTTAAACAAGGGAGCTGAGTGTTGTCTGAAAGCAGAGTTAGTTATTATTCTGATAGCAGATTTTTGCTGTGTGATGATGGGCTTAAGGTGGTTTGCAGTGGTAGACCCCCATGCACAGATACCATAATTAAGATAGGGGTAGATTAGTGCATAATATAGTGAGAGGAGAGCAGAGTTAGGAACATAATATCTGATTTTGGAGAGTATACCAACTGTCTTAGAGACTTTCTTAGTTATGTGTTGAATGTGGGTGCTGAAGTTGAGTCTCTTGTCTAGGAATAGGCCAAGAAACTTGCCATCATTTTTATTACTGATGTTAATGTTGTCTATCTGTAGCTGAATTGCATTTGATGATTTGCTTCCAAATAAGATGTAGTAAGTCTTTTCGATGTTTAATGTTAGTTTGTTCGTTGACATCCATAAGTGGACTTTTTTTAATTCATTATTCACAACATTATTTAGTGTATGTGGGTTGAGGTTTGAGTAGATAAGGGTAGTATCGTCAGCAAACAATATAGGTTTGAGAATATTAGAGACATTAGGCAGATCGTTTATATATATAAGAAATAGAAGAGGTCCTAAGATGCTGCCCTGTGGCACTCCAACGGTAATTGGTAGAGTGGAAGAAGTTGTATCATTGATGGTTACATATTGGTGTCTGTCACTAAGATAGGATCGGATGTAGTCAAGGGCAAGGCCTCGGATTCCATAATGCTGGAGTTTAAGTAAGAGGTAGTTGTGATTAACAGTATCAAAGGCTTTTCTTAGGTCAATGAAGAGTCCAATCGGAAACTCATTTTTGTCAAGGGCTGAGTAGATAATGTCAAGGAGACTAATGATTGCATCATTGGTACTCTTTTGGGACCGGAAGCCAAACTGGCAGGGGCTGAGTATGTCGAATTTTACGAGGTAGGAATAGAGCTGTTTGCAAATAATTTTTTCAAATATTTTTGATAGAATGGGTAGATTTGATATTGGTCTATAATTGTTTATGTCCGCCGGATTGCCTCCTTTATGGACTGGCGTTACTCTTGCTTTTTTGCGGATATCAGGGAAGGTGTGACACTCTATAGATTTGTTGAACAGTAGTGCTATGGGTGGGGCAAGGGCATGGGAGGCTCTCTTGTACACAATGGACGGAATTTCAGTGGTGTTCCCTGCCTTGGTTTTTAGAGAGTGTATGATGGACACAACATCTGCCGGGCTGATTGGTGAAAGGAGAAGAGAGTTTGGATAGCTGCCTGAGAGATATGTGTTAATATGTGTCTGAGTCTGTGGGATTTTACTGGCAAGATTAGCACCAACCGATGAAAAGAAACTATTAAATTCATTTGCCATTTCTAAATCAGTTGACGGTATATCCCCATCCTTGTAGAGTTTTATTTGGTTATGTGAGTGTTGTTTAGTTCCTAGGATACTAGAGATAGTTTTCCAAGTGTTTTTCATGTTGCCTTTTGCTTCATTGAATCTATTCACATAATATGCAAGTTTTGCCTTTCTTATGATACTGGTAAGCATTGATGAGTACCTTTCAGCTACTTCCTTTGAAACTAGGCCAATCCTAACTTTCTTTTCATATTCATGTTTCTTGTTGATTGAGTTGAGAATGCCACTTGTGAGCCATGGATTGTTTAATCTTTTGTCAGTTACTTGCTTTGTAAGAAGGGGACAATGAAGGTTGTAGAGGCTTAGAGTTTTGGAGAGATATTAATGATATTCCATCTTCCAGTACTGACATTAAGGACTATCTTACAGGGAACTATCCCCAGTCTCTGTACCTAAAGCCTATTAATTCCACTGACGTCAATGAGATAATCCTTTCCCTTAAAACCATGTCTGGTGCCCTTGAGGAGATACCAACTTTAATCTACAAAAAAGCCTCCAGATCTTTAGCCCCTGCTATTGCTTTGCTCTTCAACAAGTCACTTGAACTCCAAACCTTTCCAGATACTCTAAAAAAAGCGAGAGTAACGCCTGTCCACAAATGTGGTGATCTCACTGATGTTAACTACTACAGACCTATATCAATCCTGCCAAACTTGTCAACAATTTTTGAAAAACTAATCTATAAGCAGCTTTACTCATATCTAGCCAAACTCAATATACTTAGCCCTTGCCAATATGGCTTCAGGCCCAAAAAAAGCACTAACGATGCACTTATTAGTATGCTTAACTCGATTCATACAGCTCTTGATAAAAATGAGTTCCCTGTTGGGTTATTTGTGTACCTGCGTAAAGCTTTCGATACTGTCAACCACCAAAACCTTCTTCTTAAATTACATCATTATGGTGTCAGAAGACACTCCCCTACAATACCTCAAATCCTACCTTACTGACAGGCTCCAATGTGTTTCTGTGAATAATACAATTTCTCCCACCCTACCCATCAACATTGGTGTTCCCCAGGGCAGCATACTTGGCCCTCTCCTCTTTCTCATCTACATTAATGACCTTCCAAATGCCTCCCAACACCTCAAGCCAATTCTATTTGCTGACGACACAACCTTCATTTACTCCAGTCCTGATCCCCTTGCTCTAAATGCCACAGTAAATACTGAGCTAAATAAAGTCCATCTGTGGCTAACTGCCAACAAACTCACCCTTAACATTGACAAAACTTTCTATATTCTGTTTGGCAATAAATCCTCTAATCAAATAAATCTCAAAATAAACAATACCCAAATTTGTAACAAATTAGATGGCAAATTCCTTGGCATTCTCATTGACCACAAGCTGAATTTCCAGGGACACATTCTAAACATATAAAAAAAAGTTTCAAAAACTGTGGGCATTCTTTCTAAGATCAGATATTATGTACCACGCCCTGCCCTGGTGACTCTCTATTACTCCCTTATCTATCCATATCTCAACTATGGTATTTGTGCTTGGGGCTCTACTACCCAAAATCACTTACGTCCTCTAATTACTCAACACAAAGCTGCTATTAGGACAATATCCAATTCTGGCCCCAGACATCACTCGGTACCCCTACTCAAATCTCTGAATATGTTAGACATTATGTCACTGCACATTCTCTCATGTGTATATATTTTTTTGTGTACATTTTTTCTTTTTGTTTTTCTTGTTTTTCCTGCAATCAGCTTTTTTTATGCAGACAAGTATAGACCCAGAACTTAACCTCTTATCCACTATCTATGACAATAATCACTTTAATGATCTAAATTGCAGATATTTTGCAGCACATGATGTAAACAATTTATTAACTCATAGTCACAATATCTCTGTAATCAATTTGAACGTTAGATCCCTAGGTAAACAATTCGATGATGTTAGTGCCTTGATTGAAGCTATTGACAACAAATTCTCTTTTATTATACTTACTGAAACATGGTTGAAAGATGATACTACTCAACTCTTTAACATGCCTAACTACTCAGCAATCCACAACTGTCGTCAACTTCTGAGAGGTGGTGGCACTGCTCTTTACTACCACCAAGAACTAACATGCTTAAAAGAAATTAGAACTAGAGACTGCTATGGGGAGTAAATCTTCGCCAGCTTCAGAGTCAAGGGTGCCGAGTCTATCCTGTCTGTGGGTGCAGTTTATAGAATTCCTAACACTGATGTGTCCGAATTCAACTCAAACCTTAGAAATCTAATACTTGATAACAGACTGAACAAAAACCACCTAATTATCGCAGGGGACTTTAATATTGACCTCTGCGAGCCAGAACACCCTACTGCTGTTAGCTTCCTCAACTGTATGAATTCCTGCTTCCTCATACCCTTAATCACTAGACCTACTAGAATCACTGATAGCACTGCCACGACTCTAGATCACATCTGGACAAATATAACCTCTCCGCTTACTTCAGGTATAATCACCGATAGCACTACAGACCATTACCCCACATTTCTCTTAACTAACATTAGCAAACCACCTCTTGAGTCAAGAGAGATACGTTTTAGACTACACAATGAAACTGCTATAGACAATTTTATAACTGCTACTGATAATGTCAACTGGGAGTCCGAGTTAGGTAACATAGAGGACATCAACCTAGCAGTTCAATCTTTTCTTCAAAAAACTCTTAGCCTTTATAATACCCACTGTCCTATGCTTACAAAACAAGTCACAACCAAAAGGCTTAACAATCCCTGGCTTACAAAGGGAATACTTAAATCTATTAATAAAAAACATGACCTTGAGAAAAAGTATAGGTTAGGAATTGTCTCCAAAGAATTCTCAAAGAATTACTCATTATTGCTATCTAAGATAATTAGACGAGCCAAAACTAAATACTACGAAGATAAATTTACCCAAATAAAGAGCAACATTAAACAAACATGGAGAACAATTTCACAAATATTGGGATCAAAGAAGTCTTTAAATAACAAACCGACTCTCCTGTCTAATAACGATGGTCAGCTTTCAGCCTCTGATTCTGCTATTGAGTTCAATAGGTTCTTCTCTTCCATTGGTTCATCCCTTGCTAATGATATTCCATCTTCCAGTACTGACATTAAGGACTATCTTACAGGGAACTATCCCCAGTCTCTGTACCTAAAGCCTATTAATTCCATTGACGTCAATGAGATAATCCTTTCCCTTAAAACCAAGTCTGGTGCTCTTGAGGAGATACCAACTTTAATCTACAAAAAAGCCTCCAGATCTTTAGCCCCTGCTATTGCTTTGCTCTTCAACAAGTCACTTGAACTCCAAACCTTTCCAGATATTCTAAAAAAAGCGAGAGTAACGCCTGTCCACAAATGTGGTGATCTCACAGATGTTAACAACTACAGACCTATATCAATCCTGCCAAACTTGTCAAAAATTTTTGAAAAACTAATCTATAAGCAGCTTTACTTCAGGTATAATCACCGATAGCACTACAGATCATTACCCCACATTTCTCTTAACTAACATTAGCAAACCACCTCTTGAGTCAAGAGTGATACGTTTTAGACTACACAATGAAACTGCTATAGACAATTTTATAACTGCTGCTGATAATGTCAACTGGGAGTCCGAGTTAGGTAACATAGTGGACATCAACCTTGCAGTACAATCTTTTCTTCAAAAAACTCTTAGCCTTTATAATACCCACTGTCCTATGCTTACAAAACAAGTCACAACCAAAAGGCTTAACAATCCCTGGCTTACAAAGGGAATACTTAAATCTATTAATCAAAAACATGACCTTGAGAAGAAGTATAGGTTAGGAATTGTCTCCAAAGAATTCTCAAAGAATTACTCATTATTGCTGTCTAAGATAATTAGACGAGCCAAAACTAAATACTACGAAGATAAATTTACCCAAATAAAGAGCAACATTAAACAAACTTGGAGAACAATTTCTCAAATATTGGGATCAAAGAAGTCTTTAAATAACAAACCGACTCTCCTGTCTAATAACGATGGTCAGCTTTCAGCCTCTGATTCTGCTACTGAGTTCAATAGGTTCTTCTCTTCCATTGGTTCATCCCTTGCAAAGGATATTCCATCTTCCAGTACAGACATTAATGACTATCTTTCAGGTAACTATCCACAGTCTCTGTACCTAAAGCCTATTAATTCCACTGACGTCAATGAGATAATCCTTTCCCTTAAAACCAAGTCTGGTGCCCTTGAGGAGATACCAACTTTAATTTACAAAAAAGCCTCCAGATCTTTAGCCCCTGCTATTGCTTTGCTCTTCAACAAGTCACTTGAACTCCAAACCTTTCCAGATATTCTAAAAAAAGCGAGAGTAACGCTTGTCCACAAATGTGGTGATCTCACAGATGTTAACAACTACAGACCTATATCAATCCTGCCAAACTTGTCAACAATTTTTGAAAAACTAATCTATAAGCAGCTTTACTCATATCTAGCCAAACTCAATATACTTAGCCCTTGCCAATATGGCTTCAGACCCAAAAAAAGCACTAACGATGCACTTATTAGTATGCTTAACTCGATTCATACAGCTCTTGATAAAAATGAGTTCCCTGTTGGGTTATTTGTGGACCTGCGTAAAGCTTTCGATACTGTCAACCACCAAAACCTTCTTCTTAAATTACATCATTATGGAGTCAGAGGTCACTCCCTACAATACCTCAAATCCTACCTTACTGACAGGCTCCAATGTGTTTCTGTGAATACAGTAATACAATTTCTCCCACCCTACCCATCAACATTGGTGTTCCCCAGGGCAGCATACTTGGCCCTCTCCTCTTTCTCATATACATTAATGACCTTCCAAATGCCTCCCAACACCTCAAACCAATTCTATTTGCTGACAACACAACCTTCATTTACTCCAGTCCTGACCCCCTTGCTCTAAATGCCACAGTAAATACTGAGCTAAATAAAGTCCATCTGTGGCTAACTGCCAACAAACTCACCCTTAACATTGACAAAACTTTCTATATTCTGTTTGGCAATAAATCCTCTAATCAAATAAATCTCAAAATAAACAATACCCAAATTTGTAACAAATTAGATGGCAAATTCCTTGGCATTCTCATTGACCACAAGCTGAATTTCCAGGGACACATTCTAAACATATAAAAAAAGTTTCAAAAACTGTGGGCATTCTTTCTAAGATCAGATATTATGTACCACGCCCTGCCCTGGTGACTCTCTATTACTCCCTTATCTATCCATATCTCAACTATGGTATTTGTGCTTGGGGCTCTACTACCCAAAATCACTTACGTCCTCTAATTACTCAACACAAAGCTGCTATTAGGACAATATCCAATTCTGGCCCCAGACATCACTCGGTACCCCTACTCAAATCTCTGAATATGTTAGACATTAAGTCACTGCACATTCTCTCATGTGTATTATACATATATAAAACGCTAAACTATAATGCCAATCCTGATCTCAAAAGCTTCATAGAAGGTTGTAACAGAACCCATGAGCACCACACCAGAAATAAATACAGTTTTGATATTCCTAGAGTACGACTTAATCAAACCAGAAATGCTCTACAAATCAAGGGGCCCAGAATGTGGAATGACCTTCCCAATCATGTTAAAGACTGTACCTCTCTCAACCAGTTTAAGTTAAAAACGAAGCTATACCTAATAAATTCCCTGTAACCTACCTTACCCCTCTGTTGTCAACCCATGCATGTTTTTTTTTTTTTTCAAATCAACGCTGTTTGAATGTAATTTTCTGTAATAATTTGTAATTGTATTTGTGCTGCTTTTTCAACAATGTTCTCCCCTCTTTTACCTCTATTTTTATTTGTTCTCAACACATTTTATTCTTTTTACCCATTAGTTTTAAGCTTTAGTCATTAATGTTTTTCCTGCCCGAAACGCTGTGCGTAATAGTGGCTTTAGGCATTGTATGTACTAGCTCTATCTATAAAGCCAACAAACTTTGTAAAATCTCTTTATGTATGTACCTTACCTAAATAAAAATTATTATTATTATTATTATTATTATACTACGACCACATCCAGCTACAACACTCTCGCTCCCCGAGTTCAGACACTCGCAATTCCCAATCGAGCCGCCACGCTCTCCCTCATAGAGCTCCACGACTCCGGCCTCACTCAGCTCTCTGCTCTGTTCCAGGCTTCGTCTCAACATCTACGACACTGCTGTATCCAGGACTACTAAATAAATATGAAACTCACTAAACACTGTGTATCTAATCAACCCAACAACGTAACATAAACGTACGTTACAAGTCTATGGAACTCACTCCCTAATGAATTGAAAAGCTGTACAACTTTTGCGTCATTCAAAAACAAAACTAAAAATGTTGCTACTCAAACCTGAATCGAAATCATTTATATATATTATAAATAACAGAGGTCCCAGGACAGAGCCTTGAGGCACTCCACTTACAACAGTTTCCCACTCTGACTTGACTCCATTTATACTAACTCTCTGTTTCCTTTGGTATAGCCATGCCCTAATCCAGCTTAATATAGCACCCCCAATACCATGAGCCTCTATCTTTTTAATCAGTCTTTCATGTGGCACTGTATCAAAAGCTTTGCTAAAGTCAAGGTACACAACATCACAATCCTTACCACAATCAACTGCCTCAACTATGCTAGAATAAAAAGATAACAAATTTGTTAAACATGAACGGCCATTTATAAAACCATGTTGCGACTCAATTATTAATTTATGTTTTTCAAGATGAAGACGAGTTTTATTTGCTATTATAGATTCGAGTAACTTTCCCACAATAGACGTTAGGCTAATTGGTCGATAGTTAGACGCAAGTGATCTATCTCCTTTCTTAAAAACTGGTATCACATTAGCAACTTTCCAAATCTCTGGCACTCTGCCAGACTCTATTGATTTATTAAATATGGTTGACAGTGGGTCACCAAGCTCCTCTTTGCATTCTTTAAGCACCCTGGCAAACACTTCATCCGGCCCTGGGGATTTGGTTGGTTTGAGTTTTACTATTTGTTTAAGAACATCCTCCCTGATAACTGCTAAACTCGTCAACCTGTCCTCGTCCCCCATCCACATAGACTTGTTCGGCTGAAGGCATATTGTTAAGTTCCTCTTTAGTAAATACAGATACAAAATATTTATTAAAAATACTACTCATCTCTTCACCACTATCTGTTATTTGACCTGTCTCAGTTTTTAATGGACCTATCCTTTCCCTAGTCTTAGTTCGATATAACTGAAAAAACCCTTTAGGATTTGTCTTTGCTTGCCCTGCTATGCGAACTTCATAGTTTCTTTTTGCTTTTCTTATCTCTTTTTAACATTTCTAACCAGTTGTACGAATTCCTGTTCTAAAGTGACCTCCCCATTTTTAATCCTTTTGTACCAAGCTCTCTTTTTACCTATAAGGTTCTTCAAATTCTTTGTTATCCACTTTGGGTCATTAGTATTCGATCTATTCAATTTGAATGGTATACTACGTTCCTGTGCTTTGTTTAGAATATTCTTAAATAAGTTATATATTGAATCCACATCGAAATCCCCATTTACGTCACCTATCGCTGGGTTCATGTCTCGCTCCAAGACCGGCCCACACCCCATACCCAAGACTTTCCAATCAATTTGACCAAAAATTTGACCCAAGTACTATCAGTGATTCTAGTAGGTCTAGTGATTAAGGGTACGAGGAAGCAGGAATTCATCCAGTTGAGGAAGGTAACAGCAGTAGGGTGTTCAGGCTCGCAGAGGTCAATATTAAAGTCCCCTGCGATAATTAGATGGTTTTTGTTCAGTCTGTTATCTAGTATTAGATTTCTAAGGTATGAGTTGAATTCGGACACATCAGTGTTAGGAATTCTATAGACTGCACCCACAGACAGGACAAATTCGGCACCCCTTGACTCTGAAACTGGCGAAGATATACTCCCCACAGCAGTCTCTAGTTCTAATTACTTTTAAGCATGTTAGTTCTTGGTGGTAGTAAAGAGCAGTACCACCACCTCTCTGAATTTGACGACAGGTGTGAATTGCCGAGTAGTTAGGCACGCTAAAGAGTTGAGTAGTATCCTCTTTCAACCACGTTTCAGTAAGTATAATAAAAGAGAATTTGTTGTCAATAGTTTCAATCAAGGCACTAACATCATCGAAGTGTTTACCTAGGGATCTAACGTTCAAGCTGATTACAGAGATATTGTGATTATGTGTTAATACATTGTTTACATCATGTGCTGTAAAATATCTGCAATTTTGATCATTAAAGTGATGATCTGTTATCATTTTATTAATTCTGTTAGAATTTACCTACTTAAAATTATCTGTTAGATTAAGGCCCTGCCCGAAACGCTGCGCGTACTAATGGCTTTACAAGATTGTAAATACTATGCTATGTATTCTCTCTAACCCAATGTACCTTCTTGAATATAAATAAATAAAGTATAACCGCGTTAGAAGGTTACAGGCAGTGGGTCGGTAGAGACATCACTCGGTACCCCTACTCAAATCTCTGAATATGTTAGATATTAAGTCACTGCACATTCTCTCATGTGTATTATACATATATAAAACGCTGAACTGTAATGCCAATCCTGACCTCAAAAGCTTTATAGAAGGTTGTAACAGAACCCATGAGCACCACACCAGAAATAAATACAGTTTTGATATTCCAAGAGTACGACTTAATATCAAACTAGAAATGCTCTACAAATTAAGGGACCCAGAATGTGGAATGACCTTCCCAACCATGTTAAAGACTGTACCTCTCTCAACCAGTTTAAGATAAAAACGAAGCACTACCTAATAACTTCCCTTTAACCTACCTTACCCCTCTATTGTCAACCCATGTCTGTTTTTTTTAAACAACGCTGTTTGTCGACCTAATTGTGTTTGTGCTGCTTTTTCAGCCATGTTCCCCCCCTTTCTTATTTTTATTTGTTCTCAACACATTTTATACTTTAAACTCAATTAGTATTAAGTTTTAGTCTTTAAGGTTTTTCCTGCCCGAAACGCTTTGCGTAATAGTGGCTTTAGGCATTGTATGTACTAGCTCTATCTATAAAGCCATCAACTTTGTATCTTACCTTGTATGTATGTGCCTTACCTGAATAATTATTTATTTATTTATTTATTTATTTATTATTATTTATAACTTACTTAAAAATTTATTTATTTATTTATTATTATATTTATAACCTCATTTTTCATTTTTTCTCAATTTGTTTTTGTATTGCTTAAGTCTTGTTTATATTTTTGTTTTGTATTTCTATATCTTGTGTTTTGTATAGTCCATGTTTATATGTTTTTTCTTTAATCTCATTTATTACCTAGGTTGCCTAGCCTAGCCATACTCCCTTACTCCATTGTACCCCTGTAAGCCCATTTTGTGTTTGTTTTGCACAGTATTGCGTACATTTTTTTCCCCCCTATTTTATAGCTTATTTCTACCTTGTAATTTGCCTTTCTTTCCTTGTTTTTCCTGCAATCAGCTTTTTTTATGCAGTCAAGTATAGACCCTGAACTTAACCTCTTATCCACTATCTATGACAATAATCACTTTAATGATCTAAATTGCAGATATTTTGCAGCACATGATGTAAACAATGTAGTAACTCATTATCACAATATCTCTGTAATCAATTTGAACGTTAGATCCCTAGGTAAACACTTCGATGATGTTAGTGCCTTGATTGAAGCTATTGACAACAAATTCTCTTTTATTATACTTACTGAAACATGGTTGAAAGAGGATACTACTCAACTCTTTAACATGCCTAACTACTCAGCAATTCACAACTGTCGTCAACTTCAGAGAGGTGGTGGCACTGCTCTTTACTACCACCAAGAACTAACATGCTTAAAAGAAATTAGAACTAGAGACTGCTATGGGGAGTATATCTTCGCCAGCTTCAGAGTCAAGGGTGCCGAGTCTGTCCTGTCTGTGGGTGCAGTTTATAGAATTCCTAACACTGATGTGTCCGAATTCAACTCAAACCTTAGAAATCTAATACTTGATAACAGACTGAACAAAAACCACCTAATTATCGCAGGGGACTTTAATATTGACCTCTGCGAGCCAGAACACCCTACTGCTGTTAGCTTCCTCAACTGTATGAATTCCTGCTTCCTCATGCCCTTAATCACTAGACCTACTAGAATCACTGATAGCACTGCCACGACTCTAGATCACATCTGGACAAACATAACCTCTCCGCTTACTTCAGGTATAATCACCGATAGCACTACAGACCATTACCCCACATTTCTCTTAACTAACATTAGCAAACCACCTCTTGAGTCAAGAGAGATACGTTTTAGACTACACAATGAAGCTGCTATAGACAATTTTATAACTGCTACTGATAATGTCAACTGGGAGTCCGAGTTAGGTAACATAGAGGACATCAACCTAGCAGTTCAATCTTTTCTTCAAAAAACTCTTAGCCTTTATAATACCCACTGTCCTATGCTTACAAAACAAGTCACAACCAAAAGGCTTAACAATCCCTGGCTTACAAAGGGAATACTTAAATCTATTATTAAAAAACATGACCTTGAGAAGAAGTATAGGTTAGGAATTGTCTCCAAAGAATTCTCAAAGAATTACTCATTATTGCTATCTAAGATAATTAGACGAGCCAAAACTAAATACTACGAAGATAAATTTACCCAAATAAAGAGCAACATTAAACAAACTTGGAGAACAATTTCACAAATATTGGGATCAAAGAAGTCTATAAATAACAAACCGACTCTCCTGTCTAATAACGATGGTCAGCTTTCAGCCTCTGATTCTGCTATTGAGTTCAATAGGTTCTTCTCTTCCATTGGTTCATCCCTTGCTAATGATATTCCATCTTCCAGTACTGACATTAAGGACTATCTTACAGGTAACTATCCACAGTCTCTGTACCTAAAGCCTATTAATTCCACTGACGTCAATGAGATAATCCTTTCCCTGAAAACCAAGTCTGGTGCCCTTGAAGAGATACCAACTTTAATCTACAAAATAGCCTCCAGATCTTTAGCCCCTGCTATTGCTTTGCTCTTCAACAAGTCACTTGAACTCCAAACCTTTCCAGATATTCTAAAAAAAAGCGAGAGTAACGCCTGTCCACAAATGTGGTGATCTCACAGATGTTAACAACTACAGACCTATATCAATCCTGCCAAACTTGTCAAAAATTTTTGAAAAGCTAATCTATAAGCAGCTTTACTCATATCTAGCCAAACTCAATATACTTAGCCCTTGCCAATATGGCTTCAGGCCCAAAAAAAGCACTTACGATGCACTTATTAGTATGCTTAACTCGATTCATACAGCTCTTGATAAAAATGAGTTCCCTGTTGGGTTATTTGTGGACCTACGTAAAGCTTTCGATACTGTCAACCACCAAAACCTTCTTCTTAAATTACATCATTATGGTGTCAGAGGACACTCCCTACAATACCTCAAATCCTACCTTACTGACAGGCTCCAATGTGTTTCTGTGAATAATACAACTTCTCCCACCCTACCCATCAACATTGGTGTTCCCCAGGGCAGCATACTTGGCCCTCTCCTCTTTCTCATCTACATTAATGACCTTCCAAATGCCTCCCAACACCTCAAACCAATTCTATTTGCTGACGACACAACCTTCATTTACTCCAGTCCTGATCCCCTTGCTCTAAATGCCACAGTAAATACTGAGCTTAATAAAGTCCATCTGTGGCTAACTGCCAACAAACTCACCCTTAACATTGACAAAACTTTCTATATTCTGTTTGGCAATAAATCTTCTAATCAAATAAATCTCAAAATAAACAATACCCAAATTTGTAACAAATTAGATGGCAAATTCCTTGGCATTCTCATTGACCACAAGCTGAATTTCCAGGGACACATTCTAAACATATCAAAAAAAGTTGCAAAAACTGTGGGCATTCTTTCTAAGATCAAATATTATGTACCACGCCCTGCCCTGGTGACTCTCTATTACTCACTTATCTATCCATATCTCAACTATGGTATTTGTGCTTGGGGCTCTACTACCCAAAATCACTTACGTCCTCTAATTACTCAACACAAAGCTGCTATTAGGACAATATCCAATTCTGGCCCCAGACATCACTCGGTACCCCTACTCAAATTTTTTTTTTTGAGATATATACAAGAGTTGTTACATTCTTGTACAGCCACTAGTACGCGTAGCGTTTCGGGCAAGTCCTTAATCCTATGGTCCCTGGAATACGATCCCCTGCCGCGAAGAATGTTTTTTCATCCAAGTACACATTTTACTGTTGCGTTAAACAGAGGCTACAGTTAAGGAATTGCGCCCAGTAAATCCTCCCCGGCCAGGATACGAACCCATGACATAGCGCTCGCGGAACGCCAGGCGAGTGTCTTACCACTACACCACGGAGACTGCTAAAATCTCTGAATATGTTAGACATTAAGTCACTGCACATTCTCTCATGTACAATACAATACAATACAATACAATACAATTTTATTTAGGTAAGGTACATACATACAATAAATATTTACAAGGATTGTTTGACTTATAGGTAGAGCTAGTACATACAATGCCTAAAGCCACTATTACGCAAAGCGTTTCGGGCATGATAAACTTAAATGACAAGCTTAATACTAATTGAGCATAATGAGTAGAATGAAAACAAGAAATAAAAACATAGATGAAAAAGCAGCACAAATACAATTATGTCGACAAACAGCGCTCTTTAAAGAAAAAAACAGACATTGGTTGACAATAGAAGGGTAAGGTAGGTTACAGGGAATTTATTAGGTATAGCTTCGCTTTTAACTTAAACTGGTTGAGAGAGGTACAGTCTTTAACATGGTTGGGAAGGTCATTCCACATTCTGGGCCCCTTGATTTGTAGAGCATTTCTAGTTTGATTAAGTCGTACTCTAGGAATATCAAAACTGTATTTATTTCTGGTGTGATGCTCATGGGTTCTGATACAACCTTCTATGAAGCTTTTGAGATCAGGATTGGCATTATAGTTTAGCGTTTTATATATGTATAATACACATGAGAGAATGTGCAGTGACTTAATGTCTAACATATTCAGAGATTTAAGTAGGGTACCGAGTGATGTCTGGGGCCAGAATTGGATATTGTCCTAATAGCAGCTTTGTGTTGAGTAATTAGAGGACGTAAGTGATTTTGGGTAGTAGAGCCCCAAGCACAAATACCATAGTTGAGATATGGATAGATAAGGGAGTAATAGAGAGTCACCAGGGCAGGGCGTGGTACATAATATCTGATCTTAGAAAGAATGCCCACAGTTTTTGAAACTTTTTTTGATATGTTTAGAATGTGTCCCTGGAAATTAAGCTTGTGGTCAATGAGAATGCCAGGGATTTTGCCATCTAATTTGTTACAAATTTGGGTATTGTTTATTTTGAGATTTATTTGATTAGAGGATTTATTGCCAAACAGAATATAGAAGGTTTTGTCAATGTTAAGGGTGAGTTTGTTGGCAGTTAGCCACAGATGGACTTTATTTAGCTCAGTATTTACTGTGGCATTTAGAGCAAGGGGATCAGGGCTGGAGTAAATGAAGGTTGTGTCGTCAGCAAATAGAATTGGTTTGAGGTGTTGGGAGGCATTTGGAAGGTCATTAATGTAGATGAGAAAGAGGAGAGGGCCAAGTATGCTTCCCTGGGGAACACCAATGTGTATTATACATATATAAAACGCTAAACTATAATGCCAATCCTGATCTCAAAAGCTTCATAGAAGGTTGTAACAGAACCCATGAGCACCACACCAGAAATAAATACAGTTTTGATATTCCTAGAGTACGACTTAATCAAACCAGAAATGCTCTACAAATCAAGGGGCCCAGAATGTGGAATGACCTTCCCAACCATGTTAAAGACTGTACCTCTCTCAACCAGTTTAAGTTAAAAACGAAGCTATACCTAATAAATTCCCTGTAACTCACCTTACCCCTCTGTTGTCAACCCATGTATGTTTTTTGTTTTTTTTGTTTTTCAAATCAACGTTGTTTGAATGTAATTTTCTGTAATAATTTGTAATTGTATTTGTGCTGCTTTTTCAACAATGTTCCCCCCTCTTTTACCTCTATTTTTATTTGTACTCAACACATCTTATTCTTTTTACCCATTAGTTTTAAGCTTTAGTCATTAATGTTTTTCCTGCCCGAAACGCTTTGCGTAATAGTGGCTTTAGGCATTGTATGTACTAGCTCTATCTATAAAGCCAACAAACTTTGTAAAATCTCTTTATGTATGTACCTTACCTAAATAAAATTTTTATTATTATTATTATTATAACTAGGCTGGCAGGTGGTCGGTAGAGGACTCTGGCAGTGGTCGCAATAACACGGCTGGCAGCTGGTCGGTAGAGGACTCTGGCAGCGGTGGCCAGAAAGAGTGGCAGGTGCAGACGATCAGGGTTGAGTCGCCTAGTGGCTCGTCGGGGTAGTATTGGTGGAGATACTCGCAGTTGTCTGCCAGCTGATGTGAGGTATGTTTATTACTGTATTGTGAGTCATAATTTGTACTAGATCGGTGTTAAAATTGTTGGAACAACGGTATAGGTGCTGAGCAATTGCTCCCTGGGTGGGTTATGTCTTTTTATTGATCGTGTTTAATTTTTGCTCTAATAAATAACGATTGTGTTTTGTCCGGCGGCTTAGACTCCTGCTTTAAGGTCGGTAATTTGCATTACCTTCTAATGTAGACTTGATAATGTAAACTGTGTGAGCAAAATTGCTTACACAGCCACCCTCACTGTCTGATGGAGTCGGAAAAGTTACATGAACTTAGAGAAGGCTCTATAACAAGTGTTCAGGAAATATGTAAAAAATTTATTCAATATCATTTACCGATGATCTACTACTTTAAATTTACTTGGTCCACTCACACACTAGTGGCCTTGATGAGGACAGGGAGCCGGCGGCTTGTCAAAGGTCCCCCACTTGTTAGGTTTGCTAACAGCAGTAATACGAGTTTGAGTAAAACTAAGTACTACCTAATAAACTCCATGAAACCAAACCTACCTTACCCCTAAATGTCAACTCATGTCTTACAATTGTAATCAATGCTGTTTGTTGACCAACTTGTATTATTGCTATTCTCTGCCTTGTTCCCCCCATTTTTTTTAACACAATTTATACCTTGAGCTCAATTACTATTAAGTTTTAGTCTAAGTGTTCCCCCCCCCCCTCACCTTGCCTGAAACGCTATGCGTCCAAGTGGCTTTAGGTATTGTATGTACTGTCTCTATCTTTAAGTCCAACATTATGTAACTCAGTGTATGTACCCTTACCTGAATAAAAAATCTAAATCTAAACTGGGTGACTGTGACCTTTCACTGGTGTTCACGAGAAAGGGGGGGAGGGGGTATGCAGGATAAATATCGGTTATGAAACTAGCTTACCACATACAAAAGTTCCTTGGCTTAGAGACTTAACTTGTGGTTGGTCTCAAATCCATTGTTGATGTAAGTGTACATTTAATTTTGTAACTAGCTTAAGACTGTAATTTGCCCAAAACACTTTGCTTATTAGTGGCTTTAGTTTTAGAGCTTTCCTTGCCTATGTATTGAATTCTATATGCATTTTCCCAGGGCCGTCTTGACAGCATTATGGGCCCCTGGGCAAACCA
The DNA here is from genome assembly GCF_040958095.1 of Procambarus clarkii. NCBI lineage: Eukaryota > Metazoa > Arthropoda > Malacostraca > Decapoda > Cambaridae > Procambarus > Procambarus clarkii. Next base: position 1,668,307 of record NC_091155.1, read on the forward strand.
GTGTGCTGGGGCCCCGTTGACAACCACTCATAGAAATAAAAAGTAAATGGTCAATAATAATAAACATATTTTATTGGCACTAACAAAATTGGTGTTTAAACATTACAAACATGCTGTAAAGCAGCAACTAATCATGATAAACATTTGAACATTGGACACTGCATGAAAAACAATAATAATTACCAGAAAAGAAATAATAAGAAAATAATTGTTCTTAATTTTCTAACAAGAAAACTACCTTTAGGTTACAAAGTGAAGCAGCAATAGGCAATCTCATAAATGCCCTCCACAATATAAACTAGGAATCTGAATTTAATAATACACAGGATATAAATTCATTAACTAGCCTCTTCCTTTCCAAAATTCTAAGCCTTTACAATACTTATTGTCCTCTCCTCACCATGCAAGTAACTGGCAAAAGGTTAAATAATCCCTGGCTCACTAATGGCATACTCGAAGCAATCGACAAAAAACATGAATATGAAAAAAAACTTAGGATTGGCCTGGTTGCAAAGGAAGTAGTTAAGAGGTACTCGTCAGTGCTTTCCAGTATAATAAGAAAAGCAAAGCGTTCCTATTATGAGAATAGATTCAAAGAAGCAAATGGCAACATGAAAAGCACATGGAGAGCCATCTCTAACATCTTAGGAGCTAAACAACATTCACATAACCAGATAAAAATCTCCAAGGATGGTTACACCTGCAACAGATCTTGAAACAGCCACTGAATTTAATAGCTTGTTTTCATCGATTGGTGCTAACCTTGCCCGAAAAATCCCACAAATTCAGACACGTTACCACATATCTTTCGGGCAGCTATCCAAACTCTCTTCTCTCATCGATCAGCCTTACAGATGGTGTGTATCATTCATTCACTAAAAACCAAAGCTGGGAACATTAGTGAAAAACCATCGATGGTATACAAGAGTGCCTCCCATGCCCTTGCACCACCCATAGCATTGCTGTTCAATAAATCCCTTGTCATACCTTCCCTGATATCCTTAAAAAAGCAAGAGTAACGCCAGTTCATAAAGGAGGTAACACGGCAGACATAAATAATTAGACCCATATCAAATCCACCTATATTATCAAAAATATTTGAAAATATTTGCAAACGGCTCTACTCATATCTCGTAAAATTCAATATACCAAGTCCCTGTCAGTTTGGCTTCTGCTCCCAAAAGAGTACCAATGATGCAATTGTTGGTCTGCTGGACTTTGTCTGCTCAGCCCTTGACAAAAGTTAGTTTCTGATTGGACTCTTCGTTGAAAGAGAAAGGCTTTTGATTCTGTTAATCATAACTACCTCTTACTTGAACTCCACCCTTATGGAATCTGTGGCCTTGCCCTGAACTATATCCGATCCTATCGTAGTGACAGACGCCAATATGTAGCCATGAATGATATAACCTCACCTACTCTACCACTACCCATAGGGGTGCCACAGGGCAGCATCCTAGGACCCCTCCTATTTTGTATATACATCAATGATCTCCCTAAAGTCTCTAACATGCTTAAACCTGTATTGTTTGCTGATGATACTACTCTCATCTACTTTTACCCCAACCCACTTATGTTAAATAACGTTGTAAACAATGAATAAAAAAGTCCACTTGTGGATGTCAACCAACAAACTCTCACTAAATATAGAAAAGAACTACTACATCTTATTTGGAAGCAAATCGACAAATGCAATTCGGCTTCAGATAGATAATGCAAACATTAGTAATAAAAATGGAAAGTTCCTTGGCCTATACTTAGACAAGAGACTCAACTTTAGCACCCACATACAACACATAACTAAAAAGATTTTGAAAACACTTGGTATACACTCTAAGATCAGATATTATGTGGGAGCCGGTCGGCCGAGCGGACAGCACACTGGACTTCTGATCCTGTGGTCTTGGGTTCGATCTCAGGTGCCGGCGAGAAACAATGGGCAGAGTTTCTTTCACCCTATGCCCCTGTTACCTAGCAGTAAAATAGGTACCTGGGTGTTAGTCAGCTGTCACGGGCTGCTTCCTGGGGATGGAGGCTTGGTCAAGGACCGGGCCGCGGGGACACTAAAAAAAAAAAAAAAAAAAAAAAAAAAGGCAACGAAATCATCTCAAGATAACCCTACTATGCTCTCTTCTCGCTCTATTATGAACTTATCTATCCCTATCTTACTTATGGTATCTGTGCTTGGGGTTCAACCGCTGCAAACTACCGTAAGCCCATCATCATCCAGCAAAACTCTGTTATCAGAACAATAACAAACAAAGCTTTCAGACAACACACAGCTCCCCTGTTTAAATTCCTAAACATGCTAAACATAAATTTACTCCATACATTCTCTAGTCAATTACATTTATAAAACCCTTTTTTAAAGAGCAAACCCTGTTCTGAAACACTCCCTGGACAGATTTAATAGAACACATAATCACCACACCATACATAAATATCTCTGATATCCCCAGAGTCAAACTTAATCTGTGTTAACATACTATGCCAATAAAGGGACCTAGTCTATGGAACTCACTCCCTAATGATTTGAAAAGCTGTCCAACTTTTGCCTTATTCAAAAATAAAAACAGTGCTTTATCTTCGCACTGTATCTAGTGCTACCCAATCCCCCAATATTTGTACCCAGGCCATATGACTTTACTATTGTAATCTTAGGTATCATCTGATAACATGGTTGTTGTATTGAGTGCATATTCTACTGCATTATTCCTTGAAATTGTTCCTTGAAATGATCTTCATATTGTGCTTTAGTGAACCAATGTATGACTGTAATGTTAACCAAATGTACGTAGTAAACCTTGTTTCATTATTGTGTATTATTATTATTGTTATTCTAATCTGCTTTTGTCAAAATTTCTTGCAATGTACATGTAAATATATTTTGTCAATTTTACTGTAAATATTCTACTTAAAATTATCTATAGCTGTAAAGTACCTGTAAACATTTTTTGTAAATTTTAGTTAAATTATCTAATTTATGTTAGTTTAAGGACTTGCTCGAAATGCTATGCGTGCTAGTGGCTTTACAAGAAGGTAAATTCAACTTAATTTCTATATTCTCTGTTAACCCCCAATGTACCTTCTTATATATAAATAAATAAATAATAAATAATCGGCAAGCTACACAGATTAGATGGCGCAGTATGAAATTACTACAAACTTATCACAACAAGCATTTACGTCATTTCTTTTCAGAGAATTGCTTTATTAAGGGCTTGAAGCCAGTGGTCTTCAGGATGGCTGGCTTTGAATTCATATTCATTAAATTTGTCTAGTTTCCTGAAGATTGGTTTTCAGACTCAAGAATATCCTTGGCAACAAGGATGTTCACATCCTTTGATTTCAGGACCTTGTTTTTGTTCATTCTTTCTAGCTTGCCATTCCAAAGAATTGTGTGAAATTGTTTCCAGATTTTCCTTTTTTTTTTTTTTTTTTTTTTCCCCCCCACAATCCTTCTGCCTCACCTTGTATTCAGTTGCTGTTCATTGTCAGCTGATAGAGAATCCAGTGCATGTTTTATTTTCTTGAAACCCCCCCCCCCACCCTTCCCCCCGTACAGAGCATGAACAGCATCAAAATGTGCTGACCATAGTATATCACAGATGCTTGACCACGAAATCTTTCCCCTAAAGATGTCAATACATTTCAGCGATGAGTAGAACTAGCAAAAAATGAATACAGATGCCGAACGAAGTCAAAGAATTTGACTGACTGTAGACAACACTCTGCTGCTTTTACTCCCACCAAGTTCAGGCTATGTCCAGCACAGGGGACATAGATGGCAAACTCATCTAGTTGATTAATCCTTGCTTGCAATCCAGTATATTGTCCAGACATTCGAAGCATTATCTAATGACTGACGAAGGCAATTTAATAGTGGAATTTATCATTAAAAAAATCCTCAACAGTGTCTGTATTAGATCTTTGACCCATGAGAAAAGATAAGGATGAACATCAAGAAACACTCCACAGGCCTACAGCTGTTAACCACTGCACTGTGCACCTGGTTTTGGCAGAAACTTCATAGTGCAACCCCCTCCCCGCTCAGCTCGTTGTCGCCGTGTGGGGGCTTAGTGGGCGGCTGCCGGAGTGTGATGCTCCTTGGGACAGTCCTCTGTCCTTTTCTAGCCTTGTGCTCCTGCTGCCGTCCTCTCCAATTCTGCTGGGCATCTTTTCCTTTTCCTTCTGTTTCGTTTTTCTCCCCCCTCTTCTCCTATCTGCTTGCCGTTTCCTACCGACCTTTTGCTCGTTCTGGTTCTTCCCTTGGACTTCTTCTATTTTGACGCCCGGGTGCTTGAGGAGGCATACTCATGCACCCGTAGAACTGCAGTACCCGACGTCGAGAGCGAGGGGAACCTTTTATTGTCAATCCCCACTTCGTCACTGAACCCGATCTCGACGGACTGTCGGTTTCTTAAGGTGGCGTTTGTGGGGCGTATACTCGCGACGCACCCCTAGGAGGCCCCGACAGGATCGGCGATAGCTTCTTGTTGGGTGTCCTGCCTCTAATTGTGGCTCCATGGTGGGTGTGGGGGCACATTCGTGAGTGAATTCTTTCTTTCGTCAAGATGATTACCCCTGCTTCGGCTTCTTCTGGTTTACCTTCTCAGGCTCGTGGGGTGGGCGACCAAGCCCCCGAGTCGGTCCGTATTGGAAGACCGGGCTCTGTAGCCTCCGCTGCATTGGGCCCCGACCTTGCTCCTCCTTTGGCCTCTCTGACTCCTTCCTCTGGCTCCCCTCCCTCCTCTGTGGTTGGGTCGAGCCCCAAGCCCCCAGTGGTGACTACCTCGTCCCCTGGCGTGGCTCCTTCTCTAGTTGTAACTACTGCGCCTTTTAACCCCTCTCTCTCTGGGGGTTCTCACCGCCGTCTTCGTCACGGCCGCCCTCGCTCGATTCCTTCCAGTTCTGCTACCTATCATGCCTTGTTTGGTCCCGCTTCGTGGGCCAAATATTTTGATCTCCTCCCTCTTGATTCTGCGCCTCCTGACGATTTCTCCCTCCATCGACATCTCATTGATTCCGTGGATGCCTCCATTACTTTCAACCCCACTCGTCTCGGTACACGTGTCGTTGCTGCTCCTTCTCAGGATGCTGCTTCCCGCTTGGCTGCCTTATCCTGCCTTGGCGAGACCCCCGTTCGGGTCTCGAAGAACGTTCAGTTGAATGCCAGTGTTGGCACTATTTTGCTCCCGCCCCATGTTGCGACCGGTGTTCGGGACCTACGCGACTGCCACGACGATATTCGACATATCCTCGCTGCCCAGGGCCATTCTATTCTCCAGGTGGACACGTTTACTCGTCCCCCTCGTGGTAGTCGCCGTCAACCCCTCCGGGTTGTGAAGATTACCTTTGATGGTAGGACCCTTCCACCCTCTGTCATTCTTGCTGGTGCCAGGTGCTCTGTCCAGGAGTACATTCCTTCTCCTCGGCTCTGCAACAAGTGCTGGAGGTTTGGGCATGGTGCCCTCCGCTGCTCCGGGACTGTCTCTCTCTGTCCTTTGTGTGGTGGCGAAGGTCACTCTAAGTCGGAGTGCGCTTCTCCCCAGGCTCGTTGCCTCAACTGCGGTGAGGCCCATCCTACCTTCTCCCGTGCGTGTGTCCATTACAAGCTTGAGGCAGCCGTCCTCAACTTAAAGCACCGGGAGCGTTTATCTTTTCCTGAGGCGAGGCGCCAGGTTCGCCGGCTCCCGCCTTATGCTAATATCTCTTATGCTCGCGTGTTGCGCTCTTCCTCTCCTCGTCCTTCCCGCCTTCCTCAGACTCACAACCGTTTCCAGGCCTTGGACCCTGATGCGCCCACTGCCCCCTCCTCTGTCCCTTTGGGTTCTCTCCCGAAGGATCCTCCTCCTGGTCCTCTGTCTGGGGTTCCCCTTCCTTCTACCCGGTCTGTCGTGTCTTCTGTGTCTCCTTCCTCGTCCCCCTCCGATCCTCCTTCCCATCCTCTTCCTCCATCTATCGGCTCTCCCCGCCGCCTGTCGGTGCGGGCGGATGTCCATCGCTCTCCTAACGGCCGTCGTGTGTGCTCTCGTTCGGCTTCTCCTGTTGAGACACTGGAATCCGTTGCCCGGTACGTAGTTGCTGGGACACCGGTCTCTTTAAGTCAGAAGCGTAAGCCTGGCTCCTCTCCTTCCTCTTCCCCGGCGGGTAAGAAGGCTTCGCTTTCTTCCTCAGCTCCTCCTTCTGGCTCTGTTGCTCCTTCCCCTCCCGTTTCAGTGCTTGCGCCCCCTGTTCCTGCTATGGAGGTTTCTTTGGCCCCTGCTTCCCTTTCGGTTGCTGCTCTTGCTGGGGTGCGCTCCTCTCTTTCTACTCCCCCTCTTCCTGCTGCTGTCCTTGACTGCTCCTCTCCGTTGTCTCCTCCTCCTCCTCCTCCTCCGGACCCTGCCCGCCCACCTCTGATCTGTTCTCCCGTTTCCTTCCCTCCGTCTTTGCTCAGTTTACCCATGCCCCCTAACCCTGACTTTGCTGACCCTGATCCCGACCCTGATATTCTTTAACGTGCTCTGTTGGTCTTTCGCCTTTGTTTCTTCCTTGTTCTCTGTTTTTGTCCTTTCTCTTCTCGTCGTTGTCCATTCTTCAATGGAACGTTCGAGGTTATTACGCCAATTTCCTCGAACTCCAACTTCTGGTTTCGCGGTTTTCGCCCCTTTGTGTCTGTCTCCAGGAGCCGATGCTTGGTGCTCGTCCTGGTCGTTTTCGTGGCTATTCCTTTCTCTCCCCCCCCCAGCCATTGCTGGGGCTAAAAATTCTTCTGCTCTCTTGATTCGGGCTGATGTTCCCTTTGTTCCTTTACTTTTTCCTTCGCCTCTCCATTGTTCTGCTGCTCGTATCTTTGTGGGGAAATGGTACACAGTTTGTTCCATTTATCTCCCCCCGAGTGTCCCGCTCTCTCTTCCTGATTTGAAACACCTCCTAGACTCCTTGCCGGAGCCTGTGCTCCTGCTGGGTGACTTCAATTGTCGTCATTCTCTTTGGGGTGACGTTCTGACGAATACCCGGGGTCGCCTCCTTGAGCCGTTTCTCCTCTCTTCTTCCCTGTCTCTTCTGAATTCTGGTGAGCCCACTCATTTGGACTCTCGAACTCGCACCCTTTCTTGTCTTGATCTTTCTCTCTGCTCTTCTTCTCTTTACTTAGATTTCACATGGCAGGTTCTTGATGACCTCCATGGAAGTGATCATTTCCCCATCCTTGTTTCCTTTTTCTCTTTTCGCCCTTCCCTCTCTTTCCCTAGGTGGCAGTTTGCTAAGGCGGACTGGACCCTATTTTCCCTCAGTGCTACTCTCTCTGACCTCTCCCTTCTGCCCCTCTCTCGCGCTCTCCTCCTTTTTCATGACACTGTCTTCGACGCTGCCCTCCGCTCTATTCCTCGCTCTTCCTCTCGGGGTCCACGGAAGTGCGTTCCCTGGTGGAATGCGGACTGTGCTCGGGCTGTCCGCTGTAAGCGTGCAGCCTGGAAGAAGCACCGCCGTAGGCAGACGACCGATTCTTTTCTTTTCTTTCGGAAAGCGAGTGCGGTGGCCCGTAGGGCCATCCGTACGGCTAAACGTGAATGTTGGGCATCTTATGTCTCGACAATTACGTCCGAAACCCCTCTGGCCCAGATCTGGAAGCGTATCCGCAAGATAGCGGGTAAGTTCGTTCCCGATGTTTCACCGGTCCTTCACCTCCATGATACTCTTGTGGCGGACCCGTTGCAGGTCGCTTCCGAACTGGGTTCCCACTTTTCTTCTGTTAGCTCTGGTCTTCATCTTCCCCAATCTTTCCTTCTTCGTAAACCTGTCCTTGAGTCTCGTCCTTTAGATTTCTGCACTCATCTTCAGCTTCCCTATAATGATCCCTTCTCTCTCTCTGAACTTCGTTCTGCCCTGGCCCTCCGCGGTTCTACGGCGGCGGGCTCCGATGGTATTCATTATGAGATGCTTCGCCATCTCCCTCCGAGCACGTCTCAGTATTTACTGAGTCTGTATAATCGGATCTGGGAGTCGTCGTCAGTCCCTGAGGACTGGCTCGATGCCGTTGTCCTCCCTGTTCGCAAACCGGGGTCTCTGGGTACTTCCCCTAAGGATTTTCGCCCTATTGCTCTCACAAGTTGTGTCTGCAAACTCTTTGAACGTATGGTTAACGTTCGTCTGATGTGGTTCCTGGAACACCATCACCTCCTCTCCCCTTCTCAATTTGGTTTCCGCAAGTGCCGCAGCACGACAGATGTCCTGGTGAACTTGGAGGTCTATATTCGTACTGCTTTTGCTGCGAAGACCTCCGTTGTTGCCGTCCTTTTTGACCTAGAAAAGGCTTACGACACCACTTGGCGTTATCATATCCTATCTCAACTTCATTCTTTTGGCCTTCGTGGTCATCTCCCTCTCTTTCTCCGCAGCTTCCTCTCTCGTCGTTCCTTTCGGGTGCGCCTTGGTACCGCTCTCTCTCCCTCTTTTCAGCAATACGAAGGTGTGCCCCAGGGTAGTGTTCTGAGCACTACTCTTTTTCTGGTTGCCCTCAATGGTCTTCTTTCCTCTCTTCCTTCTGGTGTCTTCTCCGCTCTCTATGTCGATGATCTTACCCTTTGTTGTCAGGGTGATGATTCGCCTCTCCTTCAACGCCGGCTTCAACTTGCGATTGATGCCGTGTCGTCTTGGGCCACAGGTCATGGCTTCAAGTTCTCTACTTCTAAGACTTGTGCCATGACTTTTACGCGGAAACGGGTTGTTCTTCGTCCCTCTTTGTCACTTTATGGTCATCCCCTTGAATACAAAGATTCCGCGAAGCTTTTGGGGTTATTCCTTGACACTCGTTTGTCTTGGTCTCCCCATGTCTCTTACCTCCGTGTTGAGTGCTCTAAGTCCCTTACCCTCCTTCGGGTCTTGTCCCATACTTCTTGGGGGGCAGATAGGCGCACTCTCCTTGCTTTACATTCCTCTCTCGTCCTGTCTAAGCTCGATTATGGTTGCCCTGCTTACTCGTCTGCTTCTCCTTCTACTCTTCGCCGTCTTGATGCTTTGCACCATACTGGGTTGCGCCTCAGTTCTGGTGCCTTTCGTTCGACTCCCGTCCTTAGCTTGTATGTTGACACTGGCTTCCTGTCTCCCCAGGACCGCCGTGATCGCTACTGTCTTCGCTATCTTGCGCGGTCCTTGCAACATCCTTCCTCTCGCCTCTGTCGTGCTTTAACTTTTACCCCTCCTGCGGTTCCTGTTCCTCTTCACCACCTCCCTCTTTCTGTCCGGTTATCTCGCCTACAGGATTCTCTTTCCGTTCGTATTTCTGATGTTTCTCCTCGTGTTGTTCCTTCTTTGCCCCCGTGGAGGGTCCCTCTTCCGCGGTTTTGTACATCCTTGACTCGTATCACTAAAGCTTTTACCCCTCCTACAGTTCTAAAACGCCTTTTCCTCGAGCACTTTTCTTCTCACTCCCGCTCCGTTTCTGTCTTCACCGATGGGTCTAAGTCAGCGGACGGTGTTGGCTACTCTGTTGTTTTTCCTGATCGCACTTATATGTGTCGCTTGCCTCCGGAGACTAGCATCTTTACAGCGGAACTTTATGCTATTCTCTATGCTCTTCGTCTCCTGCTTTCTCGTTGTCAGTCTTCCTTTGTGGTTGTTGTTGACTCTCGTAGTGCCCTCATGGCTCTCGGGTGCTTTAATCCAGTTCATCCGGTAGTTGTCGAGATCCAGCATTGGCTGTTTCTCGTTCACAGTAAATTTAAGTCGGTTGAGTTTTGTTGGGTTCCCAGCCATATTGGCGTGTCTTTAAATGAGCGTGCGGATGCTGCCGCTAAGGAAGCTGTCCGCTCTTGTCCCATCTCTCGTAAAGGCATTCCGTATTCCGACTTTTACCCTGTTATCCATTCCTCAGTCCTTACCCGTTGGCAGGCTTCTTGGTTGTCTGTTACTGGTAACAAGCTACGTACTCTTAAATGTTGTGTTTCCTCGTGGCCGTCCTCCTTCCACCGTAACCGGCGGTGGGAAACAGCTCTGGCGAGGTTGCGTATTGGCCATACTCGCTTAACCCATGGTCACTTGATGGAGCGCCGCCCTGCTCCTTATTGTCCTAGTTGCATTGTCCCTCTTACGGTCGTGCATGTCCTTCTTGAATGTCCTGACTTCCAGGACGAGCGTGTGTCTTGCTTTCCGACCGCCCCTCGCGGTCACCTGTCCCTCGATAGAATTCTTGGTGACTCGGATACTTTTGATATCGTTCGCCTTATGCGTTTTTGTTCTCGTATTGGCATCCTTGGTGATATTTAGCGCCCTCTGATTATTTTGCGTATTTGATGGTGCTACATAGCCTTCCCGGTTTGGTGCCTTCTTTTGATAATTACTTACTTCATAGTGCAATTATCAAGGGCATATTTTTGTTTTTATAAATGTTCAGTAAAGTTAATGTCAGTTTCCAAATTCAACCATTTTCATTTAAAAAAAGGCGATGAAAACATTAAAAACACTAAAATATACTTAATTAAAAAAAAATTGTGGTAGTACAGTGGTTAGTATCGAACAGTAAATGTCAGTTGATTTGTGTGCAAAATGTCTGGAGTGGAATCTACACTTGCTGAATAATACTTTGACTCTTATTTCTTCAAGAATAGTACAAAGAACCTGTTGTCCCATTAATTCAATAGATTCTTCACAAATATTTGCAGTTAAATATGACAGTTTCCCTTTTCCAGGATTTCATACATTTTGAGATGTTCTTCCAAGAAAAGGTTAAATTCACTCAGCAGCTATATATATAAATAGTTGTCATTTTCCGCCGACCCAATAATCTGATTTTCTCCCCGAAATGGCAGACCTATAGAGGCAAGAAAGCAAATTACAGAAATCACACGTGTCAACACGTTATGCCAATTTCCCTGCTCTGAGCGATGTTGCTCAAGTGTTAAAGAATCGACACTTACAGTTTCTTTATGCTTTGTCAAATATGCATGTCATGCACTTTTGATGTTCTGCATTTTCATGTTCTACAATAACATTGATGTGTTTCCTATCATTGAACTCCAATGTAGCAAAGGGAGATTCTTTCTTGGACAATAGGCAACATACAAAGCAGTACAAACAACCTTGGGATGGGGAATAGAGTAGCCATTGAAGTTTTACATTCTCGCCATTTTGCAGTTCATGTTTGAACACGGTTTGATAAATACCTTGCCTTCATATTCTCTACTCCAGCTGTTTTATACAGTCTATACGAGTTTAAAAGGTTGCCATCATGATTGACATGAGGGCTCACTATGAATCCAGTATTCTATTGTGATAGTATCATTAATGTTCCATAGCCCTGGATTTCTCTCTTGGATTGCAAACTCCTTTACTTTTATAGATTTGGTATTTCCTCTTGTAAAATGTCACCAGCAGCAGCAACGGGCAATGATGGTATGTCTGCTAAAACTGGGTGATTGGTAGCAGGAATGGATATAGATGTTATATCTGAAGGAACAGTACTAGTGGCTGATATTGCAGGAGTGGATGCTGATGTGGATGCTATATCTGAAGGAATGGCATGAATGGCTGTCGTTGCACCTGTGTTGAATCACGCTATTAATTTTGGAAGTTTTCCTATTTTCTCTTCCTACTCTGCAGTTCTCTTCATCTTCTGTGCTCCACTTAAAACATTACATTTCATTTCTGCTGAATGGGTTATTCACCTGGAAATATATATCTTTAATATTTAGTCCCACACCAGGATGTAGGGTTATATTATATAAGTGTGCTTTCAACGAGACCTAAATATTTAAACATTCTGCTTCCATAATAAACATGTCCTATGCTCATGGGGTCCCTGGGCCCATGTGTATGTCCCATCCTCATCCCCCCCTGTATGTCCCATCCTCATCCCCCCCCCTGTATGTCCTATCCTCATCCCCCCCCCCTGTATGTCCCATCCTCATCCCCCCCCTGTATGTCCCATCCTCATCCCCCCCCCTGTATATCCCATCCTCATCCCCCCCCTGTATGTCCCATCCTCATCCCCCCCTGTATGTCCCATCCTCATCCCCCCCCCTTTATGTCCCATCCTCATCCCCCCCTGTATGTCCCATCCTCATCCCCCCCCCCTGTATGTCCCATCCTCATCCCCCCCCTGTATGTCCCATCCTCATCCCCCCCACCTGTATGTCCCATCCTCATCCCCCCCTGTATGTCCCATCCTCATCCCGTCTTATCGCATGGGGCCCATTGGACCCCATGCGATAAGACGGCTCTGTATTTTCCTAAATAATTATAAATGAATTTGGGGGTTCAGTCAGTGAGCCCATCATGTACCTCGGTAACCCTTCCACTATCATCATGGGCGCCTGACAGCTGAATGGACAGCGCTTCGGATTTGTAGTCCTGAGGTTCCGGGTTCGATCCCCGGCGGAGGCAAATGGGCAAAATGTTTTTCCCACTGATGCCCCTGTTACCTGGCAGTAAATATGTACCTGGGAGTTAGACAGGTGCTATGGGCTGCTTCCTGGAGGGTGTGTAACAAAAAGGAGACCTGGTCGAGGACCGGGCCGCGGGGATTCTAAGCCCCGAAATCATCTCAAGATAACCACCCACAGGATGGGTATGGGGTGCATAATAAATGAACTAAACTCTTTCCATAAGCTATACTAATATAGAGAATATAACTTTTTGTTGTTGTCTTCTTTCTGCTTGGTAGCTTGCATTATACTGTTGGGTAATCACTACGTGGTCTTCCTAGCTTTGTGCTATTTAACCCTTAACAATACATACAGGGGGTTATCTTGAATCTTGAGGTTATCTTGAAATGATTTCGGGGTTTTAGTGTCCCCGCAGCCCGGTCCTCGACCAGGCCTCCATCCCCAGGAAGCAGCCCGTGACAGCTGACTAACACCCAGGTACCTAATTTACTGCTAGGTAACAGGGGCATAGGGTGAAAGAAACTCTGCCCATCGTTTCTCGCCGGCGCCTGGGATCGAACCCAGGACCACAGGATCACAAGTACAGCGTGCTGTCCGCTCGGCCGACCGCTCGGCCGACCCGGCCGACCGCTTGGCCGACCGACCGACCGGCCGACCGGGGTACCTCGGTTTAAGAATTTAATCTGTTCCTGGAGACGGTTCGTAACCCGAAAATTCGTAAACTGAAGCGAATTTTCCCATAAATAATGGGAAATGAATTAATCCGTTCCCGACTCTCCAAAAACTTCACTTCAAACTAAATTTTATATCTAATTCACCAAAATCTTATCTACAAAAGTATGTTCAAGTTATTACTTACCTTTACTGATGACTCCTGTTGGTGTATGGAAGATAGTGAGGAGGGGGGAGGAGGAGAGGTGTTACTGTTTGGAAGAGGAGTCCCCTTCTATTATAACATCAGGCAGTGAGGATTTCACAGGTGTACACTCTGGCACGTTTTGCCTGCATACCACTAGGACCTGCTTGTGGCTCACTGCTTGCTTGTCTCACTAAGTATCTGTCTAAAGACACTTGTTTTTCCCCACATTTTAACACTTGTCTGTAGTAAGACATCACATTGTCATTAAAAAGGTCTATGCAACAGCCTGCTACAGCTTTATCTGGGTGAGTTTTTCAACAAAACTTTGCAGTTCTTCCCTTCACACATTTTCTTAATGAGGAAGGGACATCCTCTACTGCCTCTACTCACAACTATTTTCTTAGGTTGAACCCTACCACTAGCTTTCTTGGGACCCATGGCGGGATATATAACAACTTTTATGCTCAAATGGCCAAAAATTTGAAAAAAAATGCAAATTCTTGTGAAGAATTCAGGCGGGATAGTCACTGGACGCGAGGCACTGGTAAACTGAGGCGCGATCGCCGTTCCACCACCGGCCGTACGCGTATCAACAAACTCATATCCCGCTGCAAAGTTCGTATCCCGATTCAAAATTTCCGAACAAATCGGCTCGTAACCCGAAAAGTTCGTAAAGAGGGACGTTCGTAACCCGAGGTACAACTATGTATGATTTGACAAAATAATTTATAAGTTTTTAAAACTTGCACAAACACAAATTTTTTTTTTTTTTTTTTTTTTTGCCTAATCAACTAGGCAAATGCTCCAACTTTGTCTAAATGATCACAGCGTAACTTGAAAAACCAGAGAATCAAAATTAATCTTAAAATTAAATATTGAAAACTTCAGATTTTCAATTCAGAACAAAAAATATGAACCATCATTAATTGTTCATTTAATGTTGTTATTCTCTCAGAATAGCATATGATCTTCATTTTCATTAAATTAGAATGTAGGTTTTTAGTATAGTTTACTGTAAAAAAAATCAATAGGACATTTGAAATATGCAGCAAATTTAGACCAAAAAAAATTATAACTCCAAATGTATAAAGTTTATGAAAAATCCATTCTGATGGGATTGTAGAACAGAGCGCATACTGTCAAAATAGTGAGAATCGTTTAATAACTGGAATTTTAGAAGCCACTTAAAGTTGAAACTCTGGTTTCAGAGATAATTAAAGTTGAAGTTATCAACAATGAATAAAGGTAGTTTTAATTCGTTAATTGAATGTTTTAATAAATATTATTTGGCATTCTTACTCGAATATGTGAAAGTTGTAGGTCAATATGTGTTGAAATGAAGTCAAGAAAAAATAACCCCCAAAAAACACAAAATATAGATAATTATAATAAATATAATGATTTAGGGTATCCTTTATATAAGTGAAAAAGCCCTAATATGGTCCCTAATCATCAAAACAACCTAAAGAGACAGGAAAATAGTTTGAAATCAGAGAAAGAATCAGCCAAAAGAAATTCAAAGTCCCAAGTTTTGCCAGTTGTGACTGACCTATTTGTTGACTAATTTCATTCTATCTTCATGTAGTTATGAAAACATATGCATTCTCCAGGATGTAAAGGTTAAAATAAAATCAGATAATAAACAAAGGAGAAAAAATAACTAAAATCTTAAAAATTCCCCTAAAAAAAATATTTTTTGGGACATTGATGAAAGTAACATATTAACATTGGACAATGTATTTATATATATAACAAAATAGATCATATTAACATAGTTATTCATTGTGTTTTGTGTTATTATGTATTACTCGGCAATGCTATAAAGGCACCAACTGCACATCCACTTTGTGGACACTTCTTACTACTTTTTTTCTTTGAGCATAAGACAGGTGCTTGTATTTCTTTATTCCTGCATAATCCTTCAGTTAGTTATTAGGAGCTGTTGTTATCAATAAAACGTTCTTATTTTTCAAAAATTCGTCTAAAATCAATTTCTGAAAATATTTTTTGAGTTTCACGACACTGAAGCCAATAAGTTGGAGATTTGTTTAACATTTTTAAGTTATTTTTACATAATTCAAATATTTTTCGATGTTATGCCCCCTAAATTCTCGGTGATATGCGTGGTCACGGTTAATGACAATTACTTGGTCTTTTTATAACTGGGGCGCCTAACTCAATATTTATCTGAGGGCCACCATATCTAGTGGCCTCTATGAGGGCAGGAAACAAGTGACTTGCTTACCAAAGGTCTTGCCATAGCTCCTGAGAGATTTTGCCAACTGGATTTTGCACTACAGTAGTTTCCGGGCAGTTACGGCTACATAGGTAAGCAGTTCCATGGGTTTATAACCTTATGGATGAAAAAAGCATCAGTTTTCTGTCGTACATGTGACTTGTTGAGCTTGAAACCATTGCTCATTGCTTGTATTACATCCAATCTTTTAAATAAGTGGTCAAGATCAATATCTTCCAACTTTTTCAGTATTGTTTTTAATGAGATCAGCTTTGTCAGGTCTGGTTTGCAGTTATTAGCCCATTTCTGGTACGAGTTTTCTTGGTGCTAGAAAGATTTTTGTTGCTGAGCGTTGAACTTTCTCCAGAGCAGATAACTTTCTGAAGATGAGATCTTTATGCTTGGATACAATAATCAGTGAGAGCACACGAGAGATTTATTCAGTTAAATAACTATTGTACTTTTCCTTGAAGTCAAAGTTTCACGTGACTGTTCCTAGTTTTTTTTTTTTTACATTACAGCCCCCCTACTTGTTGTGCAGCATTAAACGCTTGGTGGATTCTGATTCCAAGGTCCTTATCATCATTAATCTGCTGCAAGGTATTGTTATAGTAGTTGTGATGTACATTTTTATGCCCCACATGCAAGGTCTTAAATTTTTTTTATAATAAAACCCATTTGCCAGCCTTCCGACCATTTATGGAGTTTGTGTAAGGCCTTGATATCATTTTCAGTTCCTACTTTACCATGAATCTTGCTGAGAAAATAAGTAGGAGTCATAAGGAGGATTTGAACCCACTCACTTGGTACTCCCAAGCTAAGATTAATGTTCAAATCCTCCTCATGGCTCCTACTGATTCTCATTGATACATCAGATTAATGAGTTCATTGTGCATAAATCTTGCTATTGTCTGTAAATTTGATGGTGTGGTTCGTAATATTCTCATGTCATGAATGTACAACCCGTTCTCGCAAATTTAATAAGTCAATATTGACTTATTAAATATGTGCATAGGTGACATACTTAACATAATAGATACCCTTAAAAAGATTCATAGAAAACACCGACCTTACCTAACCTTGTTAATATCTTAAGATAAGCATCTTATTGCTTCGTAATTACAATTATTACCTAACCTATAATAGGTATAGGTTAAGTAATAATTGTAATTACGAAGCAATAAGATGCTTATCTTAAGATAGTAACAAGGTTAGGTAAGGTCGGTGTTTTCTATGAATCTTTTTAAGGGTATCTATTATGTTTAGTATATCACCTATGCACGTAGTTAACCCTTAACATGCTCGGGGTCTAATATCCTGCTATCCACACAGGCGCATGTCATTTTGAAAAAAAAAAAATTTTTTTTTTTTGCTAATCTGTTAAGTTCTGTTCACTGATCACGGGAAAAATAAAAAAAAAATTCTATTGTACTTACTTTTGTTGCAATAGAGCCGAGAAGCTCTGCGATGACGTCACAATCTGCATGTTCGCTCATGCAGTACACGCCCGGGAGATGTTGCGCGCGGTCCTCAAACAGCCAGAGTTGCCACAAATATATTTTCGCGCTATTTATTTACAATGTCTAAGCGCATTTTATCTAATTTTTTTTCACTAATTGTGTTTCAAATACTGTTTGAACATATTTTGTATCAATAAATGTTGCATATTTGAGTATACACAGGCGCACACAAATGTTTTCAATTACGGCAATATAATATGTCATTACAGTCTATTATATTATATGTTCTGCTTATATGTTTACATATTTACACACTCGCACACGCTATACACACTTTGAAGCACACTTAGAAGATTTCTAGACTGTGGTAGTCATTGAAGCAGTCGACAGCACATAATGGGATACCACACGTTTCACACCATGTTTGCACAAGCTTCCGTTTCTTGTCTCTACGTGTCGTTGTTTTACACACCAAGCAATCACGTTGGGCTATTGCACGCTTCACACCAGGTGGCAAATACTTAAGTTTGTGTGCTAGGAAGCCTTCAGTGTGAGCGAGGCGTGGAGTACCAGCATGCTGCAACAGTGGGTTTATGATGGGCCGCTGAATACCTGGGACATCTTTTGCAAACTTTCCTAATAACTGTATTGCAGCATCAAATACAAAGTCACGGAAAGTGGGCTTACGTCCAGTTCTCACAAGGTACATGTTGAAACAGTTCAGCATGCTCATGTCCACAAGATGGAAGAACACTTTTTTCGTCCACCTACATGTCTTCCGCACACACTCTGCAGTGCCAATCATCATGTCTGATTTATCAATCAACCGCATGTTGATATTATAGTCTAAAACACAGTCTGGCTTATATAGTGGTGCGTTTGTTTTATGGCTCACTTTCCCACTGTTCACCATTGTTCCATCATGAATTGTTGTCAACAAGTTCACCTCTCTTTTGTCTTTCCACCGAACTGACAGAATGTTATCACTTTTCCTTCTCTGACACTCACCAACTGCAATGTCGTTGTCAAACACAGGCATTTCCCTTCGTTGTGGCTTTACTGTACCAACCAATCCGGTTCTATTTTCTAGCAAGAACCGAGCTAGCAAGGGACTTGTATAGTAATTATCTGTGTATAAAATGTGTCCCTTGTTCATCCACGGAGCCATGATGGTCTTCACTACACTCCCCGAGAATCCATGTTCGTCGTTACCGGGAATGTCTACATCACTAGCCGAGTACAGAATCATGTGTAACACGTATCCTGTCTCACAATCACAAAGAACAAAAAATTTCAGGCCAAATCGGTTTCGTTTTGAGGGAATGTACTGTTTGAATGGAACACGTCCCTTGAAAAGTATGAGAGATTCATCAACCACCAGCTTCTGTGCTGGTACGTAAAAATCTCTGAATTTTCCAATAACATCGTTCATGTAGTGCCTCACTCGCCACAGTCTATCATCAGGTGTTCGGTCCTGAACACTTCCAAAATGTAGACACCTGAGGAGTATCTGAAACCTGTCTCGTGACATATATTTCCCGAATAAAGGTGTTGGTATTGTCTTGTCCTTGCTCCAATAGTCATTTATTGCATGTTTGTGACAGTGCTTCATCAACAAACAGAGTGCCAAAAACACATACATTTCCGCCACTGTGGTATTTTTCCAACGCTGCAGTCGTGAAAATTCTGTGATTTCCCTCTCAATCAGGTAAGCAGCATGCAGGTTCGTTTGGTGTACAATGTATTCCATGAGTGGTTCATCATAGAATGCTGTAAAATATTCCATCTCAGCCATGTCCTCACCTTGATTAGGGAAAAGGTTTGTAATCCCTACATCTTTATCGTCAAAGTGAGGAATATTAGGAATAAAATCGTCACCATCACTCCACTCAAGTACACCAGGCGTCCTGCGAGATGCAGAGGAAACACGGCGAGGAAGCGATGCATGCCGGCGACCAGGAGCTGAATACCGTCTGCGAGAAGCACGGCGGCTACGTGCACGTGAGGTGGGTGCACGTGAACACGAGGGTCTTGGTGCCATGCGGTGGCGCTTGGCTGGGCGAGATGCTGCTGACGCGACAATTTCTCGCCCAGTTACACCACTGGTACCAGCCACAGGCTCAATAAAACTTTGATCTGAGTCACTAAACCCAGAAAAGGAGTCACCTCCCTCTGACTCGTCACCCTCAAACAGAAAATATCCACAGGAACTGTGAGGTCGTGGTAGAATTGGGGTAGAAAATGGGCGAGGAGGCATGGGAGAGCGTATAGGCCTCGCCATGGCATGGCGGTCATTCTCACTTTCACTGCTGCTGCTACTATCTCCCGACAACTGTGTATAATCCTCATCGTTGTCTGAATCGTCAAACACACTTTCTTCACCTTCAGAGAATAATTCGTGGGCTATTTGCTCTGGGGTGAGGGACTGAGTGATGCGTGCTCGTGAGGCGTTTGACCGTGCGCTCGCCATGGTGACTCTCGCTAAACTGAGGCCTCCCATGCCATCGGAGCATGAGCTGGATTTTTTTTCAAAATGGCCGCTGTTTACTAGAGCCCCTGGGCAGCGTATGGGACCCCCAGCTACACCGCGGGCCATTCAAATCGTGCGCGGTACCCATACACTTCATATGAAGTGAAGCGCAGTTGACTGGTAAAACGATTTACACTTCATATGAAGTGATGCGCACTTTAAGGGTTAATAAGTCAATATTGACTTATTAAATTTGCGAGAACGGGTTGGAATGTATGTGACAAAAGGCCCCAAAATGTAATCTTGCAGTACCCCCATTCACCAAATTTCTCAAGTCCGATTAGTTTCTGTTTAGGATGAACCTTTGCTTTCTTTCACCCTCGGTGGATGTTGCCTTAGCATGTTAAGGGGGGGCTATTGTGCACTGCCTGCAGGTAGTAGGTGGCAGCTCCTGCTCCCCTCTCCTGCCTGCAGTGGTAGTGCACAAGCTAGATATGGTTGTACAGTATTGCATAATTTGTTGTTATAAAACAGTGCAATATTATATTCATATTAAACGTAACAGTATTGTATTTTGTGCTATTATTTTTGGTGAAAGTTTAATTTTTAGTACAGTATAAATAGTGTTCATTGACAATATTTGTTAGCTCTCATATGCTGTATATTCTGTTTCTATAAGTATCATATGCTTTCACATTGTTTTCTCTATCCTATGTTGGTAAAATTATAAAAACTTGACTGCCTATCAATAAATTTATATGATTTTTCTAATGATGTAAAAACAAAATGTAAACTTGAGTGATGCTAAAGGAAGTTGACCTGTATTTGGGTACTACATGCACATCTCCCTTTCCACTGTCATTTTATAAAACGGTCTTCTCTTTTGATTTAATGTATACCGTAAATTTTGCAATAAACATATATATTTTTTTAAGTCTACCATGAAGGTCAATGACCACTTATGTCTATTGGCCAGAGACTTTACCCTACTGTTCTCTGGGTGTGTTTGTTGAAAGGGTTTTGCTAATGCAGAATATAGCAGAAATGAGTTTTATCACAGTATGCATAAGCTACATAGTTTTACAGCAATGTATGCAAGTCCTTGAGTGATGATAAAATATTTTTAATTTTCACAGATGGGGGTAGGAGAGCCAAACATCAAAATACCACACTGGAGCATATACAAAGTTGAAAATGTACCAGAATTGATGCAAGTTCAACGTGCCCTTGCCTCGCATGGATTAAAAGATCCCTGGCTTAGGTATGATATTTTGTATTAAAATAATTATAGTATAAAGCAATAACTTTTTCTTTACTAGGGCTTGCAATTTTGTTTCAAGCATAGGTTAATTTAATTTAAATTAATTAAACATGTTCACACACCGGGTTGTCACTGCTATATCAGGGCAGCTTTTCCAAGAATGCGTTCACCTTTCCAAACACATTTCCAACACTTCCCTGATCTCAGTGGAAGAGGCAGCATCCTCCCTTACCTCCTCATTCCCTTACTAATGGTGTAAATTATTGATGAGGACCTGCCATACTCCCTTGTGAGATCAGTCACACAGACACCACTCATGCTTTGCTATAAGTTCCTTCTTCAAATCCACAGTAATTGTGTCTTTCTTCCTCCTGACAACACTATCTTTAGCGACATTGTGCATTACAAATTGTAGTCGCAAAACCACTAAAAACCCAAAGAAAAGCTCAAATAAATCCAGAGGGATGCTTGTCATGTGCGATACAACAACACCACTGGCGTCGGAGGCGTCCGAGAATTTGCGAGAACCTGTGAGACGCTAGGAAGCACCATGTGGTTTTGCTCGTTAATAGAAGTGAAGCTCGTCAAGAGATAAATTTGCTGCGAGTGACTTGCTCGTTACTGGAAATGCTCGTAAATAGAGCTGCTCGTTAATCGAGGTGCCACTGTACTCTTTACAGTGTTCTGACCTTAAATTTCGATGTACGCATTTCATTTTGGTATCAGTGTGATCGCAATAGAATGTTCTAAAGGAACATATGTATAAAATGTCACTAAAGTAGGCATAAGACCGGCACCAAATAAAAAACAATGTTGCTCGTTAGCTGTGCGTGCCAAACAGTGCTGCTCTTTTCATGTTTGTCAAGTCCAAACTTGTTCTACCATGTTCATTTTGGTATCGATGTGATCTCCATAAAATTCCCTACACGGACATATGCATATAAAGTCCAAAACATCTGCTCGCCCCACCCGCAACAACGCCGAAAGTCGCCAAAGCGTTACCCGCTAGTCTACCCATTCCAACACCCCTTACACCCGGTACACCCGAAAAACACAAAGGAGATTTGCGTTTGCTAGCACTATTTTTTGTGCTACATCGTTCATTGTGGTATCAAATTTTTTGCAATAAAATGCTCTGTGGAAATCAGAATATTAGCCGATATTGAAGAAAACCTATGTCAATACCAATAGCATTAAATATAAACTGTAATATCTTATTAAAAATAAGTGTCTGTACTTACCTATGGCATAATTATGGTAGAACAATAACTTGAGCCTTCTGTGATCCACTCCACCTGCTTCAGGAAAAGGTTCCTGAAGTTGCTCAACAGATGTTTCTTAGGTGAAGTGAATGTGTTGCGAATGGTTACCTCTTCACCCAAAATACCCTCTTCTGATGGTATCTTGTGTAGCAGGGTGAAGCACACAGTGCAACTCCACACATTTTGCACTTTAACTTGGTGTCCTTTCTGATTCCTGACTTGAAACAAACATGACACTTTAAATGTTTTGTCAGGGTAATTGTGGCATGTGTCAGGTTCTTGTTGATACGCTCTGGTGAATAAAAAATACGTGGGTTTTTCTTAGGACAACAACGACTTGCGTCTAAGTGTTCTGTCACACCGGTCGTGTCTAAGTTATGTCACACCCGTCTCGTGTTCAGAGTCAGATGAGGAGCCTTCACGGTGTGGTATTGAAGGGAATAAAGGCCGCCTCACACCAGATGGTCCTGATGTTGACACATTGGCAGCATCAGAAGTACTTGCGTCATCATTTGTCTGGAGCATGTGCCATGGTGTCATTTGTGAGAGGCCACACCTCAGCGTCCCACTTTAATAGTGACCACATTGCCACCTCTTGAAATTGCAGCAAGGTAAGTTTCTTGCGATCACTGATGTAGTTCTTATACAAAACAAAGGAATTGTGTAGAGCCATTTGAAGAAAATAGGTCATCTTTGTCCACTTGTGACTTTTTCGTGTGAACTGGTAATATTTGATCATTTGGTCGAAGTGACCAACACCTTTCATGTAGCGATTATAGTCACAAATTGCTGTTGGTTTGTTCACTGTTACCTGTTCTACTGAAGATGATCCGTCACATTTGCGAATTCTTTTCCTTCGTTGAACTTGCTGGGTGTCTGCATTATGCAAGTTTGTAATGAGTGAGACCACTCGCTTGTCTTTCCAGAGTATTATGAATGTGTCGTCTTTGCGGCAGAATAACGTGGTATCCAATGCAAGTTTTCCCTTTGCCTTCACTTGCAGTTTCTTTGGTGCGCCACGTTGCAATCTTATGGTTCCACATGTGTAAACCTCACATTCACGTAACTTTTCTGTGAGGTTGACTAAGTTACAATAGTTATCCATGTAAAGATAACCCTTGTTCATTAGGGGCTCAATCAAGCCCGTGACGGTCTCCATTACTGTTTTTCCGATTCCATAATATACTTCAAAGTCATATATGTAGCCAGATGTTGATTCCACTAGCATGTACAGTTTGACTCCATATTTTTCAGGTTTGAGATTATAGACCTTGAAAGATAACCGGCCACACCATGCCATCGTGCCTTCGTCCAGACTCTATTGTTTCTGTGGAATGTAGATTTTTGCAAATTTCATTGTAAGATATTTCATCACTGCTCGAACTTTTACTAACCTGTCTTTATTGTTTAGGAGAATGGAATTATTATACGTATGAAAAAACTGTCCAATATGCTGAAACCGTTTTGACGTCATAAAAGTTTTTAAGAAACGGGAATTCTAGAGCCTGTTTGTTTGCCAGTACATTCTCATGGTTGGGAGTTTGGAAACGCCCATCAACATGCACAGACCTATATATCTTGCCATTTCCTTGACGGTGACTGGCACCCACATCCTCATGACGCTCGCAGAAGTGTGCTGCAGTATTTGTGTGGCATACAGGTTAGTTTCTTAGGTGTAAAATTCAATCATCTAATAAATTGTAGTGCAGTGGTGGGTGTCGGAATGGTTAGGCCTGGTGTTCCAGTGAAATCAACAATTGGTGGTGGTGTCACTACACCAGGTATTACCAGGATCTGGCTGTGGCGTGCGTCCAGGACGTGTACGCTTTCGAGTACGAGGCGGCGGGGCAAGTGGCTCACTGTCCTCACTATCATCACTTTCCTCACTCGTAGAAACATCATAATCGCCTGTTTGTTTCTAAATTATTACTATTAAAGTCATTCTGGGCTTCGTTATGTTCAACATCCGACTCGATATCGGGAAACTCCTCACATAACACAGATATCTTTGTGGATGTAAGCTTCAATCGACTGTACGTTTTATACAACATACTTATCAGGTCCTTTTTGCATGAATCCTTTGCTCCTTTAGGCGTAGAACTGCTTGGCCCTTAATCACTTGACTGTGTCAACCAAGTATTCTCGGTCGGCGGGAAACTGCGCCAACCGAGAAAACTTTGATTTTTCCTTACCCATTCTAAATGTGTACGAGGTTGGTTATGTACGAAATGGACTCTTAGGCCCGCCAGTGAGAGGCAGCCATCTTGGAAAAAAATCCCAGAATGCCCTAGGGCTGCTGGCTGGATTAGTACCGAATGAACAACCATGGGTGGTAAACGCAGCTCTGGCTCCCAAACACCTTACAGACTTGGTGTTGAAAGATAATACTCTGTCGGTGAAATTCAAACCTTATTGTTTGAAGAACATAAGGGTCATGTTGGTGAAGCTAGGCGCAATAAGGACCTAACACAAAGGTCGGATGCAAGTGATACAGCCCCTATGAGGACGATACAGCGAGCGTATCCAGTTGCAGCTCTGAGCGTCACCCTTGCAATTCCTATGCTATCTCCAATTTATTTAGATGATACATAGATGAATTGTTTTCTGCATTCAGTGAGGATGCATCTGATAAAAGTAGCATAGATGAACAGTGTTAGCGGCTTCCATGGTAGTGTTTTCCATAGATATTTTCAAGAATACCTGAATCTCTTTCTGACTGATGGACACTCTTTGAGGCAAGCTGAATCTCTTCCTGTGTGGGACCATACAAAGCAATCTTTTCAAGACTACCTTACAAATTGATCTCTTCCTATAATCTTTTCAATACTACCTTATGCTTTACAAGCTTGACTACATACAACCTACAAGTACTAAAGCCAAGGGTGTATGTGAGTTTATTTGCAAGCACACAGATTGAAGAAACAGGAAGCAAAAATTTATCTGTACCTGGTGCAAGGAGAGCGAAGTCCCGCTGTGCCCCTTGAACTACTTCGTTGATTATTACTCACTTCCGAAGTACTGAGTGTGTAATACAGTGTGTTACTGTGTAAATAGTGTGTGAAACTGTACATATTGTAATTCTAGTGAATTTTTAACAAGTAATATTGTGACAATAAACATTTATTGTGAACACATTACTGACACGTGTATCACAGTTCCATGGAACATTATGAACATTCTACTGTATACATATTGTAAAGAACACAAATATGCATCATATATGATAAAAAACAAATAAAGCCCCATTGGAAATACATAGAACAAATAATTGAAAATATATTTATGGCAACACCCGTTGCTTGAATGGCCAGCGCGACCGTGTCTGGGCGATTCATGCTTGGGTGATCAGGCCCTGATGACGTCACAGCACACCTTGTCCATGTCCCCACAGCTAAAGTAAGTGGAATTTGGTATTAATATTTACATAGACAAGTTCAGGGAAGGGAATTTCATTTTACGAAGAAAAATAATTTTTTGAGAACTTTATTTCATGCGCACCGGGGGAATTTCACAATAAACACGGCACAGCACGGTGGTTAACCAGGATCCATCATGGAATGTATGTAGTGGTTGGAAAATACACGGGAACAGATATAAATGCTTAAAAGCGCACGAGTTGTGGACGCGAGGGGAGAGCGTTCCGGTCACGTGTGGTGTCAACAAAACATGAGGTCGCCAGCGTGGGCCCACGGCTCAGGATGCCATGCGGCCTACTAAGGAGAATGGGAATTTAATGGTGCTCATTTTGAAACTAGCCTGAAGTCGATCGGATAAAAAATTAATTTTATGCAAATATTTTTGTATTGGACGTGAGCACAGTCCGACGGTCGGACTCTAGAGAAAAAAATCAGATGCCAGGGGTGTCCGAAGAGTGCGATAGTGTTAAACATTTATATAAATGAATTTGGGTGGATATAAATGGGAGCTGCCATATATAGGTCAATGGGCTTTATTTTTCTTGATTCATATGTTCATAACCACTGAACTGTGCAATGCGGATGCAGGCGCTCGATGGGGGGTGAGCAACGCGCCTCCAGGATTTTTTATTTTTAGGGTATGATTCAAAACTCCCGCGGCTACATGGGGTTCACATCAGCTTCCTCAGGGCTCTTGTAAACAGACGCCATTTAAAAAAAATTGTGGGCAACATTCCCAGGTGTGAGAGCCTCAGTACTGAGCGAACAACCAAGGCTGGTGCATGCAGCATGAAATAACAGCACTGCTGTTCAGCTTGTGACCACAGCATCGCCTACTAATGTCAAAATATATATGTAACTAGTATTATTTAACCATGATAGTATTACAGAAGAGCCTGAGTGTGATAATGACTGTGTACAATGTTCAAATTCAGTGAATCAATGCTATTCACGATGTTCATAGTGCTAGCCACAGCACCACAGCATTATTTCGTCCATCTAGGAATCTTCAAATGACGTGTTCCTTTACAAAATAAACTTGTGGTCAATTATACATTTACAGGATTTATAGTGACCAGGATTGTGATAATAGCAGGATTGTGGTGATAATTAGCACTCTGCGTAGTATTGTGGGAGGAGGAAGTTTGGTAAAGGAGGGAGGGAGGGAATCCAGGTAGTGTCACTGTGTGTGGCGGCCACTCATGTTTTGCTCACCATACTGGCTTAGTGGTTCACTATGGTGAACACACATGTACCTGGGTATATACAATGTATGTGTATAGAGTAGTAACAGTAACAGGAGTATGTTAGGAGGAGCCATTTAGGTGAGGGAGGTGGTGTCGTACTCGTAGCGTCGTCTGCTGGTTGCTGTGTGATTTTCTCATACAGTGTAATTACCTAAGTGTAATTACCTAAGTGTAGTTACAGGATGAGAGCTACGCTCGTGGTGTCCCGTCTTCCCAGCACTCTTTGTCATATAACGCTTTGAAACTACTGACGGTCTTGGCCTCCACCACCTTCTCCCCTAACTTGTTCCAACCGTCTACCACTCTGTTTGCGAAAGTGAATTTTCTTATATTTCTTTGACATCTGTGTTTAGCTAGTTTATATCTATGACCTCTTGTTCTTAAAGTTCCAGGTCTCAGGAAATCTTCCCTATCGATTTTATCAATTCCTGTTACTATTTTGTATGTAGTGATCATATCACCTCTTTTTCTTCTGTCTTCTAGTTTTGGTATATTTAATGCCTCTAACCTCTCCTCGTAGCTCTTGCCCTTCAGTTCTGGGAGCCACTTAGTAGCATGTCTTTGCACCTTTTCCAGTTTGTTGATGTGCTTCTTAAGATATGGGCACCACACAACTGCTGCATATTCTAGCTTTGGCCTAACAAAAGTCGTGAACAATTTCTTTAGTATATCGCCATCCATGTATTTAAAAGCAATTCTGAAGTTAGAAAGCGTGGCATAGGCTCCTCACACAATATTCTTTATGTGGTCCTCGGGTGATAGTTTTCTATCTAGAACCACCCCTAGATCTCTTTCTTTATCAGAATTCTTTAAAGATTTCTCACATAATATATAGGTTGTGTGGGGTCTATGTTCTCCTATTCCACATTCCATAACATGGCATTTATTAACATTAAATTCCATTTGCCAAGTGGCGCTCCATGTACTTATTTTGTCCAGGTCTTCTTGAAGGGCATGACAATCATCTAAGTTTCTTATCCTTCCTATTATCTTAGCATCATCAGGAAACATGTTCATATAATTCTGTATACCAACTGGTAGATCATTTATGTAGACAATAAACATCACTGGTGCAAGAACTGAACCCTGTGGTACTCTACTTGTGACATTTCTCCAGTCCGATACAAATATGGGGGGATGCCATATTTGGAAGGCGAGCAGCACAGTGGATAATATGCTGAATGGAGTTAAAGATTTTTAACACTTGCAGCAGGAGATGAAGGAAACAAGAACAGAGGTCATGGGCCGAGAATTTCAGTGGGGCCTAAAATGTTTTCAAATCCATTTCATATATAAAGCAAATGTAACACACCAAATTTCACTTTACCCATCACAGTGTTCAACATTACACTTGAAACCGGAGAGAGACTGGAAATCTGGAACAAAGCAAATGTATTTACAGTATTCAAGACAGGGGACACATAGAGCGAGAGAGAGGGGGGGTGTGGTGATATGTTGGCTGGTGCAGTGCGGGGGTTAAAGGAACCACACTACCAAAGTAAGGAAAGAAGTGAATTGTTGGGTGTAGCAAAGTCGACACGAGGAAGTATTATGTTCGTTTCCACGGGAAAAACAGTAGTGACAAGCCATCACTGAAACATTGGTATACTCATTTCTGGAAGATTTCAAGGTCTACACTTTCTGTAACATGAAGGGTACTCTGCAATGAACATTTTAGAACATTCACAGATATTGATAAAGTTCTCATAATGCAAGTTTAAAACATTCACAGCATATCTTTTAGCCATTAAACTATAACTTGTTAAATTTTCACAAGCATTTCTGAACATACCATGGATTTCATCTGTAAATCCTTAAAAATTCATACTGTATCTTCTTCCTCTTCATTGTTGACTGTAGCTGTGAGGATTTTCTGAGGAATTCTTCAAAAGTCAATTCCTTTACTATACTTCACACTTGAACAAATCCTCAAGGGCCGTGATGAGGGTTTGAACCTACGTCTGAGAGGATCCCAGACGCGCCATAATCGACTGTGCCGCGACATGGAGAACCGTCTGGGATCCTCTCGGACGTAGGTTCGAACCCTCATCACGGCCCTTGTGGATTTGTTCATTTGAGGCATCAAGCTATTGTGATTTGTGTGTACACTCCACAATTTTTGCCCAGTTATAAATTGCTTCCTTGATGGAATAGTATTTAAAATTCTCAGTGTTTTTTTTAACTCTGGTATCCATGCCAACTTCATCCTCCTCAAGAGGCAAAACCACCAAAACTTCATTAAGCATCTTTTTGGTGCACAACCTCAGGGCACAGACAACTCCCTGATTCATAGACTGGTTGAAAGGTGGTATTAGAAGGAAGTGCGATGCATGTTATCTTGCCATCATGTGGGGTTAACGTATCACTTTGATCACTTTGATCGCTACTGTCTGCTACTTTGTGTGGTCCCTGCAGCACCTTCACTCTCACTCATGTCGTTCTTCGAACATTACCCCTTCTGTGGGCCCTGTTCTTTCACCACCTTCCCCTTTCTGTGTGGTTGTCTTGCTTGCAAGGTTCTCTCTCGGTTCGTGTTGCCAATGTTTCTTGTCATTCTGTCCTTGCCCCCGTGGAGGGTCCCTCTTCCTAAGTTTTTAGAACGTTGACCCGCATGACTAAGGCTTTTACCCCTCCTACAGTTCTGAAATGCCTTTTCCCTTACTCACTTTTCTTCACACTCCATCTCCATCTTCACGGATGGGTCTTAAGTCTGCTGGCGGTGTAGGCTACTCCGTTTTGTTTCCTGACTGCACCTATGTATCACCTGTCTCCGGAGACAAGCATCTTCATGGCTGAACTTCATGCAAATTTGTTTATTCATTGTCAACCACTTTCTCGCCGTAATTCTTCCATTGTTGTTGAAGTTGACTCTTGCAGCACCCTCATGGCTCTGGAGTCCTTTAATCCTGTCCATCCTGTGGTCGTCGAAATTCAATATTGGCCGTTTATCTCCGGCAGATTTAGACAGTCGAGTTTTGCTGGGTTCCCAGCCATATTGGTGTTTATTAAATGTGTGCTGATGCTGCCACAAAGGAAGCTATCCGCATTTGTCCTATTTCCCGCAAAGGTGTTCCTTATTTCAACTTCTACCTTGTTATTCATTCCTCGATCCATGTTGGTTGGCAGGATTGCTGGTCTTCCGTTATTGGTAATAAGTTGCGTGCTCTTAAGGGTAGTGTCACCATGGCCTTCCTATTACCATCGTAACTGGTGGTGGGGAAAACGGCTCTGGTGAGGTCACATATTGGCCATACCCATTTAACTCGCGAGTATTTAATGGAACACTGCCTGGCTCCTTATTGTCCGAACTGCATTGTCCTTATTACGGTCGTGCATATCCTTGTTGAATGTCCAAACTTCCAGGATGTGCGTGTCTTGCTTCCCTACTGTCCCTTGTGGTCACCTGTCCCTCGATAGTATCCATGGTGAATCGGATACCTTTGATGTTATTCGCCTTATGCGCTTTTGTTCTCGTATTGGCATCCTTAGTGATATTTAGGACTTTTTGAATATCACGCACTTTTGACAGTGCTACGTACCCTCCCCTGCTTGGTGCTTTCTTTTGATAATTACTTACTTCCTCAGAGCTAGATTTTCAGGCAAACTCCTCCAATACAGCCCAGTTTAATCACAATTATAGATTTGATACAAATATATATTATTAGATAAAATAAATGGTCTTAATTTATGTTTAAATGATTCAATTCTGCTTGTATTTGCACTCATGTTTTCACGGACAAGTTTCCTTTTCACAATATTGTGCATTACATTAAATCTTGCAATCCACCCTTCACTTGCTTGGGAATCCTGCATCCCAAGACTGGCTCTTATATCCCGTTTGTATCTGGATAGGGCAAAGTTTTGCTAGAAAAATATTCAGACAATTTAGGCCGGATAACCCAAATATCAGGCTTAGCAAAATTCAGATAAGCGAGCACATACGGTATGTACCCAGACTCCACTTCTACACTTTAGTAATGTCACTCCTAATGCTTTGGCTATCTAGAGAATCTAAATTGAGATTTTTCAATCTCTTCATATGGAAGGATTCTAATTGCTGGGATTAAGTTGGTCATCCTTCACTGAATGTGTTTTAAGTGAATTTGTTCGTTCTATAGTATGGTGATCAATGTTGGGGCTTAACAAGAGCAAGATATAACTGAAGAATACAATTAGGTGTTTTATTGTTAATGCTTCTAGATATAAATATGTATCCTATTTTCCTTATTTTAAACATTTATGTATTGGTTTTTTTACTGTTAATTCCTACCAATTATGACCCAAAGATCCTTTTTACAATCTGGTTTTGCAATTTCAAAACTATCCAGCTGATATCTTCTAACAATTAATACTACATAGACTCAGGACCTTACATTTGTCAGCAGTATACAGCATCTTCCAATCTTTCAAGCATTTCAAAAGCCACTCTAGATTGGCTTGTAGTGATTTTCCCCCAATTTTATTGACCCTGATCCTATCTAGTACCCATATACTGTTTTTGCCTTGTTAGGATTTTGTATTCTTTGTTTTTTGGGAATCTATTCTTCAATGGAATATTCAGGGTCTTTGCCAACTAACATGACCTCCAACTTCTGATCATGTAGTTTTTGCAGCTATGTCTGTCTCCAGGAACCAATACTTGGCGCTCATCCTAGTCTCTAAAGCAGATATTTCTTTCGTGCCCTCCAGCTTTTGCTGGGGCCCCTAACTCCTCTTGATCTGTTATGACATTCCTTTTGCCCCCCCCCCCTCCCACCCCTTCTTTTCCAGTCGCTCATTCCTTCCTCTGCTGTCCATATCTTTGTAAATAAATGGTACACTGTCTGTATCATTCATCTCCCCCCAAATGTTCCTCTTTCTCTTCCTGATCCTAAACACCAGTTGGACTCCTTACCAAAGCCTGCACTCCTTTTGGACGATTTTAACTGTTGGCATACCCTCTGGGGTGATGTTCTGACAGATACTCAAGGCCACTGCCGTGAACCATTTGTCCTCCTCTTCATTGTCTCTTCTGAATTCTGGTGAACCAACTCTGTTGACTCAAGCATTCGCACCCTTTCCTGTCTTGATCTTTCTCTTTGTTCGTCTTCTCTTCATGTATTTAGATTTCACATGGCGGGTTCTTGATGGCCTCCATAAGTGACCATTTTCCCATCCTTGTCACCTTTTCTTTTCACCCTCCTTCCATAGGTGGCAATTTGCCAAGGCTGACTGGAATCTGTTCATCCTCCACACTACTACTCCTGACCTCTCTGATCTGCCTCTCCCTCGAGCCCTCCTCTTATTTTCATGACACTGTATTTGATGCTGCTCTCTGTTCTGTTCCTCGTTCTCCCTCCAGTGGCACACGGAAGTGTGTTTCCTGATGGAATTCAGACTGTGATTGGGCTGTCTGCTGTAAGCGTGCAGCCTGAAAGAACACCGGCGCCGACAGACACTTGCTGCTTTAATTTAGTTTAGGATTCTTTTGTGTTTCGGCAGATTTGTATCTTGTTTTGAAACTGTTTCCGATCTTTCGAGTGCTGTGGCCCGTAGGACCATCCATGTGGCCTAAGCGTGAGAGTTGTAAACCTTATGTCTCCACCATTAAGGGAAAATTCTTAGCTTTTCCTATTTGCCTGTCCTAAATTCATTGACATTATCCCTTGTTTTAAGGCCTACCCCTAAACCTACTATTATGTCATTTTATCTGCTGCTGTCTATCTTGGATGATATTTCTTTTTCCAAATGCCCACAAATTATTGGTTTACTTTTGTCTACAGTGTTTTATACTGATTTATAGCTGGTAACCCAGTACTTTCCTTATTGTTTGCCTAATGTTTGTTTCTTGTTGCTCATTTGTGTTTGACTTCCAAACATACTACTTTTATCATTTTTTATTTTATAACTTGTACATGTGCAGACGATGAGTCACAGTAACATACAGTATCTTGTATTCATTTACTAATTACGTGATTTGTCCTTTTGTGTTCCCTTCCTTTGTTAGTCAAGTCTGCTATTTCCTTATTCTGCTGCAAAATACTTCATTTTCAAATGCTAAAAAGATCCTTCAGACCTTGATTTTCTTGTTCTGTTTAAAGAAATTTTCCTTTAATTCTTAGGAAATCCAGTCATCACTAACCTGCCAAGGGAAACATCCTTCCTCTATTTCTTTCTTACTGAAACCTTTGAAATTTACAGCCCTTGTATCCACTGATGATCCTGTTCTATGTGCCGTTTTGATTTCATCTGCTCTGGTTCGGTAGCCGTAGCTCAAAATGTTTTCCTGATATTTCCTCATTTACCACTGTTCATGTTGTATTATTGGTCTTGGTGGATTCATGGTATTGAGAACACCACTTTTGTAGGTCCTTCCAACACTACCATCTTTGTTCCTTGTCTAGCCATCTGTGTGGCCTTAGCGTGGGTTCGCCTGGTATTACCGGCAGATTCTTGGCGTCTTTGAACCTATGGGCTGTGTACTCACACATCCCAATTCTATTGAAGTGCTTTGTATGGTTTGGTTAGTTTTGGGGCGACTGAATTACTACTTCATGGTTTGGCTTGCATCAGGCACCTCATCTTTTCCATGTTAACATAGATCTAGGTGACTTGGCTACATCTCTTGGGGCTTCACTGTGACTGACTGGTTTGGGCCTCCTGTCAGTTCATGTCGGCTGGCCATGGATATTGTTCCTTCCCAACTCAAGTTTTGGTTCCTGGCACATTGGCAGTGGTCCCAGTTGTTCTGTCCCAGGTTCAGACCAGGGTGGCCCTCATTTGGGTCTGTCAGCATCCCTTATCCCCCCCCTTCTCCCCCACCCTTCCCTTCTGCGGCTCTGTTCAGCCTTTAGTGTCGTTGCTGTCTGGTATTGGTTTAATCTCGGCTGACTTATTGGTTGTTTGAGTGGTGAACCTTGCCTGCATAGTATTTCCTCTGGGCAGGGTTTGGCTCCAGGCAGTGTGCTGGTTCTGTCCTTCCATCCGATCTGCTAAAGCTGGAACTGTTGGGTTCAGTGCCCACCTGCCTTTCATTGGCTCTTTCTTTGCCAGATCCCTTTGACACTTTTGGCAAAGAAAACACTGACACTTTTGGTTTTCAAAGCACCATCCACCAGTCAATGTGTTCACTGATGCCATGCCCTTGGGTTGGGGCTTTGACCAGTGCTAACTGACCTCCCAGGGTCAGTTGTTGAGGCCCATTCTGATAGGCACACAGCACTGTGTACGAGTTTGCGAATGTGTGGCAGTTTCTGTAGAGGTTTTGGCATACTCTGGGCTCTGGATTCATTCATGTCCCTATCTGGGCTGATCTTCTCATACATTCTCAAGATTTAGCTATCCAAGTGGTTCATGTGTGGAGTGTCCAACAATCTTGTGGATGTGTTATCTCGTTTCCGTCCCAATTCCATGGGGTGGACCATCAACGACACATCTTTCTGTTGTCTTTGCGAGTTGTTTGGTCACCCCAAGGTGGACCAAACAGAAATGGAAATGAGATTTCAAGGCTAGGGTGTGGGAAATTCTGTATGCTAGATGCAGGTAAATCTCTTAGACAGGTTCACTTGGTAGTTGTCCTTCATATGACCTTCAGTTGTCTTTCATATGGCGGTTGAAATTAAAATTTTGCTGTGAAATCAGCCAATGGTGTGTGGGAAATACTAGGGTATGAATGATAGCGCTCCTAATATGGCTCCAATCATGCTTTTAATGGTTTTTGTAGATGGACTCAATCTATATAAATAAAAATAGAAATGTTCATTTGTTCAAAATCGCTAATCTCCGAAAGTTCTTTACCGATTGCCTTGAAATTTTCATACAACGTTCCCTTCGCATCCGAGCAGGTTTTTATATACATATTATATAGATGTGATGTATGTGATGGGGAAAAACATGCTTTTTTTGAAAAGCTGTGTTTTTTGGGTGTTTTTCATGTGAGGGAAATCTTTGAAACCCCTTTACCAATTGGTTTGAAATATTGACACATTACATTTGAATAGGCAGGTGTTTTTATATACCTGCCTCACCTGTGACAGGGAAAAAACATGCTTTTCTGGGGGGAGCCCTGTCGGCTCCCCGGAGCTTTACCAGGCTGATATGCTAATGTCAGACTTTGGCATCAGTCATTTGTATGGAGTTCTAGGGCCTACCGGGGACCACGGCCAGAACCTGGCCCCCTCAGAGAGGCAAGGGGAGCAATGGCCTATAGAAACCCCCGTGCGGTTGGAAGCATTCTATGCTTCTAATCTATGTCTGCCATCGACCGGGTCAAGCATCCAGAAGGGTAAGCATTCCAAAACAAATCCCTATTCTGGTTAAAATTGCTACCAAAAGCCGAACTAGTGGATAGATATCCTCAACAGAAAACCAGCAAATTAGTATGATGTCACACATCACCGCACCGCTGTTTGCGCAGCTCCCCTTTCCCAGGGAGGGGGAAGGGGGAGCCCCAGACCTCCCACGCCGGCTATCCACCCATCAGTTCTTCGGCTGATGCTATAGGCACCGGTTGTGTGCTCCGGCTCCAGTAGTTGTTTCAGCACTGTACCTAGAGTGTGGTATCTTGTCTTCTAGGTGGAGCGTGAGCCAGGAGTGAATCTCCAGTACTCGGGCTGCATGCGCCTAGGGTTCCCTTCCCTAGGTGCCCTGTAAGTACTGCCCTTGGGGCTTGGGGTCACCTTTCACAAGTTCCTTGGGTCCTGCTCCTGCTAAGCCATTTACTGTTTGGTTTTCGGCCGCTCTTTGTGTGCTCGGGTGTTCTGTCTCCCTTGTTCGCCTTAGGGTAAGGGGCAGTTTTGCACTGGTGGGGTGCAGGGTACTATGCAGCTTGTCTTTACCAATCATGGCGGCCGGCTCTGTTCCGCTTGGGTACGCTGTCCTCTTGCGAGGTTTTCTTTTTCTTTGTTTATCTACCTGGTGGGGGTCTGCCTTCGTTCTTGCCCCTTGTGTCCCTTGTGTTCTGAGTATTTTTATGGTGGTACCCCCTGCTAGGTCCCCGTGAGTGTACACGTCCCGGGGGGTTCAGCTTTTAGAAAGTTGTTTGGTAGCTTTGGGCGCCGGTTAGCAGTACCCTGCCTGGGATTACCTGAGCGCGAGTCCTCTTATAGTAAACGCTCGGGACCCTGGGAAACCCCTGGGAGCACGCGGGTCCGATGGATGTGACCCCAGAGACCTCCCTCGCTTCCAGCGAGTTTGAGGGTTGCTCTCGCCCCTTGTCTCTGGGTGACTCTTTGTTTTGCCTCCATCTGCTGCCTGTGGGGTCGGTGACACCTTCGACCCAAAGTCCTGCGAGTTTTGTTGCTCATTGTGGCTTGGTTATCCAGTTGTGCTATCTAAGCGGGTGCGGGCAGCAGGGGCGTTGCACTTTGAGCCTTGGTGGTGGCAGAGGTCTCGTTTGTTTGCTCCCCGGGAGCCCCGGGGCTGCCCCGTTTTGGTTCGTGTTGGGACTTGGGGGTGTTGGTTGCTTTGGTTCCTTCCATGCCCCCTTGTCTTTTCCCTGGATCCCCCCTTCCTGCCTGCATCTGGTTTCTTACTGTCTGTGGGTTTGGGGCGGGGTTTGATGGTTTTGAGACTCGGGCAGTCTCTGGGAATTCCCCTTCCGGGGTAGTGATGGGGGCATTTGAGCCTGTTCCTCCAGCCATGTTGTAAGAGTCTGCCAGTGGGCTCCCTTCCTTAGTGTTTCCACGGCTGCCCAGGTTTTCTAGTACGGCCGGGGCTTTGGGGGGACGGCTCAGCCCCGGGGCCAGTCGTGTAGGTTCCTGGGGCTGGGGAGGGGCTGACTTGGGGGGCCTTGGTCCCATAGGACCTCGTGGGGGTTTTTCTCCCCCTCTAGGCGGGGCTCGTGGTTACGCGGAGTGGGGTTTTTCCTCCCCACTTGCCGTACGTGTTGTTGGGCGTCTGCTCCTCCCCGGGCTCGGTTCCTTGGCCTTTGAGTCGGTTGGTTCCGTCCTGTGGGTGGATGCTCCCCCCCTTTTTGGGACGGTGTCTTTGTCATGTTTCCCTGTTCTTGGGGTTCTATGTGGCTTCTGGTCTCAGGTGCACCTGTGCCTTTGTGTGCCTTTGGGACTGGTGTTGGCTTCTGTGTTCTCGAGGGATCGGGAAGGTTTTCGCTACTTCCCGTATTATTGGAACGTCTGTCGGCTCCTCGTCCAGATCCCCGTTTTCGGCTGCCCGTGGCCTGGTGTTTGCAGCCCTAACGGAAACTCACACAAAGGACTACCATGATGGTGAAATATGGATCTCAGAGTACAATCTTTTCAGATGTGATAGGAAACACCGGTTTCAGGGTGGGGTCAGCCTCAACATCAAAGACACAATCATCTGTACTGAGCTGCTAAACACCTCAAATGATATGGTGGAAGTGCTGATAATCAAAATAGAGATCCTAAATGTAGTTATTGTCCTTCTATATAAGTCACTGGAGGCAAACCCTCAGCAGTTTAAAGACCAACTAATGAAAATAGAACACTGCTTGGAAAACCTCACAAATCCAGCTCCGAACATCATCCTGCTTGGGGACTTCAACCTACGGCACCTGAAATGGAAGCACCTGGCTAGTACAGTAATATCAAAGAGTACCAGGAAGTAGCCTAAATGAACAGGCACATGCAAATGACCTGCTACGGATGTGTGACAGGTTTGCCTTAAACCAGCAAACAGTACAACCAACTAGGAAGGAGAACACGCTGGACTTCATTTTCACCAATGATGATGAATTGATCGGGAACATAATGATTACAAATACCTGTTACTCAGATCACAACTTAATTGAAGTTCTGACAACCATGGGGAATAGACCTTCAAAACCAGTCTAGATTCCCGTTGGAGGAGATTTCAGCAAATTCAACTTCAATAATGAACAGATAAACTGGGAGCAAATAAACCAGGACTTCACAGAAATAAACTGGGAAGAACAGCTAGAAAATACAAACCTGAACCAGTACCTGGAAAAAATAAGCTCGGTAGCACTAGAAATATGTTCAAACCGCATACCCCTAAGAAAAAAAGAGAGATGCAGATTGGAACGGGAACGTCGTTCCCTATATAGGCGAAGAAAACGAATCGTGGAACAACTTGAGTCGCACCCACCTCAAGAACGGCGAAGAAGGTTAGGTAGAGAAATAGAAACAATTGAACGGAAGCTACAAGTCATACAAAACCCAGGAGAGGCAAAGAGAGCAAAAGGCCATCAGTGAAATGGAGAGAAATCCTAAATAATTTTTCTCCCATGCAAAATAAAGATAAAAAACCACATCTAGTATCGGGCCCCTGCGAAAAGGAGATGGAACTTTCACCTATGACAACAAAGAAATGAGCAAGTTACTGAGGAAGCAGTACGACTGTGTTTTCAGCAAGCCACTAAACGCACTAAAGATTGATAACCCAAATGATTTTTTCATGGATATGATACCAACATCAAATCATATATCAGACGTCACCCTATCCCCACTGGATTTTGAAGAAGCCATAAACAGTATGCCTATGCACTCTGCATCAGGCCCGGATTCTTGGAACACTCTATTCATCAAGAACTGTAAAAAAACACTATCGCAGGCCCTCCACATTCTGTGGCGACAAAGCCTAGATACTGGCGTTATCCCTGACATACTAAAAACAGCAGAGATAGCACCACTCCATAAAGAAGGAAATAAGGCAGAGGCAAAAAATTACAGACCGATAGCACTAACATCGCACATCATAAAATTTTTTGAGAGAGTGCTAAGAAGTAAGATCACAAAATACATGGAATCACAGCATCTCCATAACCCCGGACAACATGGTTTCAGAACAGGGCGCTCTTGCATATCGCAGTTGCTGGACCACTATGATATGGCATTAGATGCTATGAAAGACAAACAAAACGCTGATGTAATTTACACAGATTTCGCTAAAGCTTTTGATAAATGTGACCATGGTGTTATTGCACATAAAATGCGTTCAAAAGGAATTACCGGAAAAATAGGCAGATGGATCTACAATTTCCTGACTAACAGAACCCAATATGTAATAGTCAACAAAATAAAATCCAGCCCATCAACCATGAGGAGCTCAGTCCCCCAAGGTACTGTGCTTGCTCCAGTACTTTTTCTCATCCTCATATCGGACATAGACAAGAACACAACCTATAGCACTGTATCATCCTTTGCAGATGATACTAGGATCTTCATGAGAGTAGGCAACATAGAGGATGCGGCAAACCTCCAATCAGATGTAGATAAAGTCTTTCTATGGGCTACAGAAAATAATATGGTGTTTAACCCTTAACATGCTAGGGGTATAATATCCTTTGTTCCCCACAGACGCATGTAATTTTGAAAAAAAAAAAAAAAAAAAAAAAAAAAAACTTTCTAACCTGTTAATTTGTGTTCACTGATCACGGGAAAAATAATAAAAAAAATCATAAGTGGCATATATTGCCCGCTATAGGGTGGGGAAGTCTGGCAAAAATCAGGCGCTGACTCAGCGTGCGTCCCAGGCGGTCTGTTGATCGCTAGCTGTCAGGCCGGAGTTGCCACAGAGATAATTACCTAATTATTTCAATGTCTGATTGATTTTTCAGTTTTTTTGCTGTAATATTATTCAATAGTGTGTAGTTTGATATATTTATATAATATAATGAGTAAATCATCGCTGTACTCAAAAATATGGTGTGCATATTGTTGATTCAATTATGTTCATCAATCGGTGAACAAATACTTTGTCGGTTATTACACTATATACACAGGTTATATATAAGTATCTGTATGTTTTGTTCACCATAACAAACCACTAAGTAGCTATTATAAGTCAAAAAGTAACGAGGAGTGACCGCCGTGTACCAGCCAGCCACTCACGCCCTCCCTCAATTCATCTGACTCACCAACATTCTCCTCCCACAATAATGTTTTTGCTTTTATTCACTATTTACAGACGGTATATATAAGTATCTACATTCGTGTTCACCATAACGAACCACTAAGTTGGCATGCTGAGTGGCAGTGCCAGTGGCAGCCTGCCACTGGTTGCTACTTCCTCCCTCCCTCAAGTCACCTGACTCACCAACATTCTCCTCCCACAATAATGTTTTTGCTTTTATTCACTATTTACAGACGGTATATATAAGTATCTACATTCGTGTTCACCATAACAAGCCACTAAGTTGGTATGCTGAGT
Organism: Procambarus clarkii; assembly: GCF_040958095.1. NCBI lineage: Eukaryota > Metazoa > Arthropoda > Malacostraca > Decapoda > Cambaridae > Procambarus > Procambarus clarkii. The sequence goes on from NC_091155.1 coordinate 1,708,014, forward strand.
GGCAGTGGCAGCCCGCCACTGGCTGCCACTCCCTCCCTCACCTCACCTGACTTGCCACAATTCTCCACCCACCATACTGTTTTTGCTTTTATATACAGACGTTATATATAAGTATTTACATGTTTTGTTGACCATAACTGTACATCTAAGCTTGTATGGTGAGTAAAGGCACAAAGACGTAGGACCTCACACAGTCAGCTGACGGCTGCCGCCCTCAAGGCCAGACGCACTAATATTTCTCCTACAACAATACTGTTTGTGGTGTTATTACGCATCGTCTGCACGGTGGCGTCGTGCAGACGATGCCACCACCCTCACCAAAATGGCGGCTCCCAACCTTCTCCTCTTGCTGTTTATACCCTCTATACACACTTTATACTGTATATAAGTATCTACATTTGTGTTCACCATAGTGAACCACTAAGCTGGTATGGTGAGTGCAGTCAATAAAAGGTGGCCACACACAGTCAGAAGACATCGCCACCACCCTCCCTCCCACAGCATTACTCCTTCCTCCATGGCGCACAGCGCTAAATATCACCCTAATCCTGCTATTATCAGAACCCTGATCAGTTTCATCACAGTCAGGGGTCTTCTGTAATAATATCATCGCTACATAATAGCATGAACAAGTATATTATGGCATTTTTAGGCAATGCAGTGGTCACAAGCTGAACAGCAGTGCTGTTAGCTCATGCTGCGTGCATCAGGCTTGGCTGCTCACTCAATACTGAGGCCCCTAACACCAGGGAGTTTGGCCCACGATTTAAAAAAAAAATGGCGCCTGTTTACAAGAGCCCTGATGGTGTGGTGAACCCCGTGTATCCGCGGGCCGTTTAAATCTTGCGTAGTACTCCAACACATCATATGACGTGATGCGCACTTTAAGGGTCAACGAAGATATGTTCCAGCTCATGCGCTACGGAAAAAAACGAAAATATAAAAACAGAAACCACGTACAAAACTCAGGCAAATCATAACATAGAACGAAAAGGCAATGTAAAGGATCTGGGTGTACTCATGTTGGAAGACTTTACCTTTAAAGAACACAATAAAGTAGCCGTCACAACTGCAAGAAAAATGACAGGTTGGGTAACAAGAACCTTTCACACTAGAGATGCTATACCGATGATACTTTTCAAAACGCTTGTGATCTCTAGAGTGGAGTACTGCTGCACAATGACAGCCCCCCTTTCAAAGCTGGAGTAATTGCTGACCTGGAGAGCGTGCAGAGAGCCTTTACTGCAAGAATAAACTCGATAAAACATCTAAATTACTGGGACCGACTAAAGAGCCTAAGTCTGTACTCCCTTGAGCGCAGGCGGGAGAGATACATAATAATTTACACGTGGAAAATAATTGAGGGGCTGGTCCCAAACCTGCACACAGAAATAACATCACATGAGACCAGAAGACATGGCAGGATGTGCAGAATACCCCCGTTAAAAAGCAGAGGTGCAACAGGTACTCTGAGACAGAACTCTATCAACATCAGAGGCCTGAGACTGTTCAACACACCTCCACTACTCATAAAGGGCATAACTGGCAGACTCCTCACAGTGTTCGAGAGAACTGGATAAGAACCTCCAAAGGATACCTGATCAACCAGGCTGTGACTCATACGTCAGGCTGCGAGCAGCTGCGTCCAACAGCCTGGTTGATCAGTCCAGCAACCAGGAGGCCTGGTCGACGACCGGGTCGCGGGGACGCTAAGCCCTGGAAGCACCTCAAGGTAACCTCAAGGTAGATTGGGTTCCCTTTTAAGCTCTGTCTTTGCTTCGTTGGCCGGTTTTGTTGTTCCTACTTCCTCTTTTGGCTACTTTTCTAGTGCAGTAGTCCTGGTTGGCGCCTTCCCGCAGAGTGGGTTGTGCGGTTCGGCCAGCGTGTCATGCGCATGCGCCATGGAGTTTGTTTTGATCTGGGCAGTGTGTTTGTGCTGGTGTTTTGCGCCCTTTTTTTCTCAGGTGCTTCGCCTCTCCCTTGCTCCGGTATGTGCTCCTTCGCTCCGGGGGTGTCCTGGTTTCCTGCTGTGGGGAGGACGCCGAGGTTTTCCCTGTGTCATGGGTGTGGGCCGCCTCCTTTGCCTCTACCCTGCTCTCCTGCATGTCCGGCTCTGGCTTCTACACCTGGCGGTGCACCCAGGATCTTCTGGGAACTGTTGGGTCGTGTCACATTCGTGCCTCTGTTCGACAGGTGAGTTTCTGTGGTTTGGCATCTTTTGGCCTGGCGCTGGATGCGGAGATGTTTATATACCTGTCTTTATTTAGGTATATTTCTGTACGACTGAGACCGTTCGCACACCAGTGACTACCTTTTTCAACCCTTTCTGTCCCCACTCATGCTAGTCATTCGGGGGACCCACCTCTTTCATGTTATGCGGTGTGTGGGTTGTGGTGCTGGTTATATACTCACCTGGTAGGGCTCTCCTGGTTGTGCTTGCGGGGTTTGAGCTCTGGCTCTTGGGTCCCGCCTATATGGAAGAACTTGCGGGATAGTACCAGTGGAGTGCAGTGGTGCTATAGACACAATCAGGGAATACTGTATAACCATCAGAGGTCTGCGGTTGTTACACGACCTACCTGCGAGCATACGCCATATTGCCGGTACGTCCGAGGACTTCCAGGTCACACTAGCCTGTTTTCGAATAGAAGTTCCGGCCCATCCTGGTTGTGGGGGGTATGTGGGCCTGCGGGCCGCTCCAAGCAGCTGCCTGGTGGGCCACCCTCTGGCCGGTCTAGTCTAGCTTCGGGCCGGGCTTGGGGTGTAAATGAACTCCCAGAACCATCCAGCTGGTATCGTGCGGGTTTCTCTGCCGTCGGTCACCTGGTGTGCAGGTTCCTGGGCCTGCTGGGTTCTGTTGTGTCTCCGTTGGCCCTGTCTGGGGTCTGCCTGCTCCGTTCTCTGCCTTTGTAGATGCGGGTTGCTATTTACATGTTGCGGTGGTGCCTGTTGCTGCTGCACGTGTGCATTGGTAACATGTTTCGCGGTGGCGTGTCCTTGTTCCTGTTGGTGTGGCACTTTGCTGCTGTTTTGTGCCTAGGGTTTGCGTGTGGGGGTTTGCTTGTTGTTTTTCGTGGTCTTAGGGTCCCTGGCATGGCCCTTCCATGTGTGTGGGGTTTCAATCCCTGCCTGATTGTCCTCCCCTGGTTGTTTCCTGGGGTTTGTGCTTCAGCTCTTTCGTCCTGCCTCTCCCCAGTCATTTTTCCTGGCATCTCCTTTGGTCGGTTTTGCCTGCACTTGCTGCTGTGGGGGTGGAGGGGGGGGGGTCGGTTTTTACCGCTTCCTTTCCTTGTGCGTTCCTTGGCTTCTTGGGGGTTCTTTCAGCCTGTGTCCTGTGGTGCGCTTATTTGACTCGGTCTGTTGCAGTTGCTCGTACCCCTTGGTTCGGGTACTGTTTCTGGAGGCAACCCTTCCGCCTTCTTCGGTTTTCCTGGCTTACCCTGCCGGTTGGCTTTTCGGGGTCTTGCGATGTCTCGCGTCGGACTCGTCATTTCTGAACTCCTGGCGGGCTTGCTTGCTTTGGGAAGTTTTTCTGTTCGGCAGACGTTCCATCTCCTTGTGTCGCCTGGGTTTTCGGTGGTCGCGCCCGAGATCTTCCCGCGGCTCCGCCTTTTCCTGGGCTCAGAGGGGCCTTGTCAGGGCTGCTTACGTTCTGCCTCACGGCTCGCCTCCAGTTGGTGGTCGGGTGGCTTCGTGGTAGGTGTCCCACCTGCGTACTTTTTCTTGGCGGCAGTATGGGGTATTTTGGCGGTCCTTCCTTTTCCTCCTGTCCCTTCTTAGGTGGCTGCAGTTGTTAGCTTGGTTTTTCTGGTGGGGGTTGGGGGCCGTCGTCTTGCCACATACTGTCGCCTCTTTTCGTGCGGTGCTGGCGGAGCCGCTTCGGCTTGCTTTCGGTCTTGGTATTGCTTCTGCACAGTTAGTAAACTGTCTCGTGCGTTGTTATACCTCCGGCCTGTTCATGCGCCGCTTGCATCGTCCTGGTCTCTGGTCAGCGTGCTCTGTCTTCTCCTCGGTTGGTAGTGCCCCTTCGGTTCCGGTTTGTTTTTTCGTCGGCTCTTTTTTTTTTCCTGTTGGCTTTTGTCTCTGGGGGGGTCGGGTCGCTGGTTTTCTTGCTCCTCCGCAAAGTTTTTTCTGCTCCTTCGGTTTTAGTGTTTTGGTTGTTCGGTGGCAGCAGTCTCCATCTTTTCTGGCACGGGATGGGGCTGCTGCGTTCTGGAGGGGTCCTTGGTTAGTTGGTGCTTGGTTGGTCGGGCCGGGGGCGTGTCGGGTTTTGTGTTCTGTGGCGGCCCTCTGCTGTTATTTGCGTGCCACGGCATCTGTGTCCGGGGCGTGTTTTGCGTTGATCCGGTTTTGTTCTTCCTGGTTCGCAGGTGACGGTGTCCCGGGTTGTCAGCCATGTTTTGCGGCTAACCTGCCTGTGTTCTTCCTCCATGCCCGTGGTGTTTGTGGCTTCGCTGCTCTCGTTGCAGTCTGAGCGACGTGTCCTTGCTGTCATTTGGGCACGGATCTTTGGTGTTCGTACTGGGGCCTTGCTGTTTGTTGTCTTGTGTTGTTCCCAGGCCCCCTCGGGGCTGTGGCGCCTTGGGTTGGTGTTTGCTGCCAGTTGTCTCACTTCCGTGGGGGTGCGTGGTGTCCGCCTCCCAGTTCCATCCCTTTGACCTTCCTCTGTGGGTAGTTAGCTCCGGGGAGCCGACGGGGTACCCCCCCCCCACAAAAAATAAAAAGGCTTTGAATGTAATGAAATATCCATTTTCTGGGTGAGACCCGGAGGCTCCCCGGCAACCCTCTCTCCGGTCGGCGGTTTTTCGCGTGTTTTGACATCCAGCCTCAGAACTGATGGGTGGATAGCTGGCGTGGGAGGTCTGGGGCTCCTTCCCCCTTCCTGGGAGGGGAGGAGCTGCGCAGACAGCGGCGCGGTGACGTGTGACGTCATACTAGTTTGCTTGTTTTCTGTTGGGGAGTTCTATCCACTAGTTCGGCTTTAGGTAGCAATTTTAACCAGAATAGGGGTTTTTGGAATACTTACCTTTCTGGATGCTTGACCCGGTTGATGGCAGACATAGAATGCTTCCAACCACACGTGGGTTTCTATAGGCCATTGCTCCCCTTGCCTCTCTGAGGGGGCCCCAGGTTCTGGCCGTGGTCCCCGGTAGGCCCTAGAATTCCATAGACATGACTGATGCCAAAGTCTGACATTAGCATATCAGCTTGGTAAAGCTCTGGGGAGCCTCCGGGTCTCACCCAGAAAATGGTGTTTCATTACAATCAACGCTGGTTTTTTGGAAAACAGTGCCATCTGTAGAACGTAAGAGCAACACACGCTGTTTTCTCTGAAAGTTCTTCACCGATTACTTTGAAATTTTGATACAACGTTCCATTTAAATACGCGTATGTTTTTATATACCTACTATTTAGATGCTACACCTGTGACAGGTAAAAACACGCGCTTTTTTGAAAAACAGCGCCATCTGTTGCATGGAAGAGCAACACACGACATACAAAATGTTAAGATTCCATATCAGTGTTTCCGATTGAATTGATAAATTGAATTTTCATAGATTTTGATTTATTTTCATTTTGATTAAATTATTTCGTGTGACTTTGCATTGGAATTGAGCTGTGTAATTTACCATACCGTTTATTTTGTGGGTATAGCTTACTTGTTTCTTTTTCATTGTTTTTCATTTCGTTTTCCTAACTGTTCTTCTTATTTTTCAGTGCAATTGGTGGTGAAATTGATCTGTGTTTGAATTGAAATATTTTGTTAGTATTTTTTGTTTTTGTTTTGAAAATAAGTAAATGAACAACATGTTTATTTCACAGCTGCAAATGTACAAGAAACGGCTATGAATCCACCGGCTACAACATTAACTGCTTTCTTCACGTTATGTCAAAATAATGCGTTTACGAAAACACTGCTGTATTCAGAAGTGCATACGTATTACACATGGAATGCCAGTAGAAAATCATTTGAATGACGCAAACGAGGAGACCGAATCGACGAACAACCTGGCATATTCAAATAAACTACAATAGGCAGACTACACTGTGCATCCCAATCAAGATGAATGCTTCTTTCTTCACATGCTGTAGGGAAATGTGCCCAGTCCAACGTCTTTCCAGCCATTTAGATTTGTCAACGGCGTAACACATGCCACTTTCCGTAGTGCATGTCAAGCTCGGAATTTATTGGAGAACGATCGACGCTGGGACGTATGCATTAATATGCGTCCAACACGTCACATCTAAATCAAATTCGTGCATTGTTTGCAATCATTTTGACCAACTTGTCTTCATCTCCAACAGAGTTATGGGAGAAATATAAATCGCACGTGGCTGAAGATATTATCCGTCAAATACGAAGGAAAATTCAAATATGAACATTGATTTCACAGCAGAAATCAACAACGAAGCATTGATAATGATTGTAGATTTGTGCTTAGAAATCGTGAACAAAATTCTAAATCAATTGGAAATGCCATCATCGAATCAATCTGCTGCTGCTTTGTTCGATGTTGATTTGCGTCGTAAACAAAATTACAACATGAGTGATCTGTTGTCGTATGTGCAATCAAATATTCTTAAGCTAACGCTTGAGCGAAAAGGCGTTTACAGTCAAATAATTCAAACGGTCAATAACGGGTTTGGAGAAATCTTCTTAGATGTGCCAGGAGGAACTGGAAATCCTTTCTAATTATATTGATTCTGGCAGCATTTCGATTCCAAAATGGCATAACCTTAGCTCTTGCATCGTCCGGAATAGCTGTGACATTGTTACCAGGTGGAAGAACTGCTACTTCGGCTTTGAAATTGCCATTGAACATGCAATTTATTGAAACTCCCACGTGCAACATTTCCAAAGCATCCGGCATGGGAAAAGTATTGCAGAAATGTATACTTATTGTTTGGGATGAATGCACAATGGACCACAAAAAATCACTCGAGGCTCTTGGTCGATTATTGCAAGATTTGCGTGGAAATGTCAGACCATTTGGGAATGCATTAATATTGCTTACAGGAGATTTCAGCCCAAAATTACCTGTAATTCCTCGATACAAGTCCGTCGACACTGTTGAGAAAGCAGATGAAGCGGTTAGTTATCCAACAGAATTTTTGAATTCACTCGATCTTCCAGGGATACTATCACACGTACGGCAATTGAAAATCTGAGAGCCAATTATCATGTTGCGAAATATCAATTAGCTAAAGCTTTGCAACGCCCCGCGCCGTACAGTAAAAAAATTAATCAGCAACGTCGCAGAAGCTACAATCTTGACAGGACCTTTCAAAGGTGAAGATCTTCTCATTCCTCGCATTCCTATGATTCCAACAGATATGCCATTTGAATTTAAGATATTGTAATTTCCAGTTCGATAGGCGTTTGCAATCATCATAAATAAAGCTCGGGGCCAATCTTTAGAATTGTGCTCTTTGTATCTAGACACAGATTGCTTCTCATAGGGACAAATATATTTTGTGTGTTCTAGAGTCGGGAAACAGACAATCTCTATATCTCCACAGACAATGGAACAACAAAAAATGTTGTATACCCACAAGCATTGTGAAATTATACATATTAGAAATGTGCTCTTTCTCTTTTCTTTCTTTTCCATTTAACCAGACTGAGCTACAGCAAAGCATGGTGGGTACAGCTAGTATTACATAAAATAAGAAAATCTGTAGGAGCCATGATGAGGGTTCAAACCTATGCAGTGGGTGTTCCCAGGTGCACATGCTAGTGACTAGACCACGATATACCTTAATGTTGGAGTCTGATGATGATCGAATCCTCATCATGGCTCCTACAGAGTTTCTCATTGATGCAGTATAGTTAGTGTGATTACTGTGTATTACAAGAAATAGTTGGAGCCTTGAGAAAGCTATTGAGGATATTTAAAACTAAATTCTATGATGTTTCATTTTGAGTTGGCAAAGTTTTTGTTCATTTAGGTATGGCCCTGCTATTTTTTAATAAGGAATTTTGAGGCTTGGGATGTGAGAAATAAGATGTGGTTAAATATGGTGCAGACTAGTTCATCTGGTGGTTGTCTATTATATTTTAGATTGAAATAAGTTTTGCTAAGTGAATTACCCCACAAGGCATGGGGAAATGCCTCCTGGAGGCATGTTTGATTGCAAGGAATTGGAGTGGATCCCATATAGTGCTTTGAATTGAGGTTATACTACATTTAAATATTGTAGTGCTGAAATATTGTTAAATTTGTTAAAATTTTAGATATGGATGTAAACTTCTATTATGTACAATAATGGATAACTCATAAACTAATATAAAAGTTTGTGAAATTACAAATATTATGCTTACATAAATTTTTGTAGTATGTTTCTATTATAAATGTACATAACTACTTAGAATTCTTAATCCATAGGAATGAGGTGTGGCGGTATGATCCCAAGTTTGGTACACATGGTCAGCGTTTCCAGAAAGCACTCTTCAGAGGATTCAAATGGGGATTGATTGCTGCCGTTGCAACTGTTGCTATTGAGCGAGCATTTAATTTGGGCCATGGTCATGAAGATACTCACCACTGAATGAGCAGTTTTGATTGCACCTTTGCTTTCTTGTATAAATTTCCTAAATAATTGGTTTTCATTAAGAACTTAGTGCAACAAAAATTTTCAGATTTAATTCGGTTATACAATAGTCTGGTGAATATTCTTGCATTTTTAATGTTGTAAATTACATGGTGTAAATAATGTTTAATGACAATAAAAAACTTTGTTAATAATATCTTTGACTAACCTTGTGCATTCTTGCATTATGATCTTGGAGATATTCACTTCTGAATAAATTATTTTAACTTCTGTACTGTGCAGCTATAAAATATGACGAAGCTTCCAGTGCACATACAAAAAAAATTAATCCTAAAAATTTGTTTGTTAAAATTCTTTCCCTGAATCGCAAATACATGAAATAATAAAAACAAGCACTTAATGTAGCTGTAGCGAAATGAAGATGACTGATGATGTAACGGCTGTTGTGGGGGTTTTCTTTTTTGCTTTCCCGACTGCAATGCATATGTTGGCAATGTACATGTGGCAGACGCTTCACAAAGCTGTCGGAATCAGCAGAGAAAATACGAGAGCAACCGTACAGGGCCTGGGAGCAAGGTCGAGTTAGTTCTTGAGGGTCTTTTCTCAGACTAGCCTTGCCTAGTCCTGGTCCACGTTGATCGTTGGAATCTCTTCAATGATTGAAACACTTTAAGGGACTCCTAGGGTCCTCGTCACATTTATAGATTAGTGAATTAGGCAATTCGGTGTTGGAGACTCCTGGAGCTGAAGGCTTGAGTAAATAATTGGCAGTATTCAGATGTGGTTCAACGGAAACACTGCATAAAGCTTAACAGTAGTTTATTTACTAAATCACTAATACAAAGGGTGCTTGCTTTACTTTAGATTCGTGTCAGAAAGACTATGGTTGCATTAGCGAGACTCTTGACGTCTGGCTAAACAATTCGGATCCACTCATGGAGTAACACCTAACTTAACACAATTGACAGGCAATCATTAATACGGCAACCTAACTGCCGGTATGCAAAGGGATCACAAGAGTTCCAACCGGATACTCGGGTAATGATATGCAATAAACACAATGGGACAGGCAGTAACATGCACAATAATAATATCACACAATACTAAATGTGTGGTGTATGTGAAGTTCACATTCACAGACGAGTGAAATGTCGTGGTACCACACAGATAAACACGCATACACCGTCGGGTGTCTTCACCTATACCTGTCAGGTAAGAATAGGTGAGAACTGTGGTTGATCCCTCAGATCAACACAGACGCAATAAAACAATGACAAGATCTCGTACTTACAGGTGGGGTACCTCTCTTATTCACTCACTCACTCTGGCACATTTATGCAAGAACTCGTAGGAGGCCTGACAGCTGGGTGCTCGTTCTGACGTGAGACCATTGGCGACAGGCTTTCCCACAAACCGTACTTGACACGGGGGTACTCGCAGGAGGGCGCGCTGTATATCAACAAACACACACACACTGGCACTGGCGGTGATTAAGGGTGGTGACGTCACGTGGTACAGTGAGGGTGGCGGCGGGCGGCTCGAGGTCATACCTGCAGTAAGGACATGAACTTGACATGAATTTGAAACCTGCCATATATGTCATAATGTTGACGACATTTTTACACAGGTACCTGATGTCAGACGTCTGCAGGAGCTGAAGGAGGCATTCGAGCGGAATTCTGTGTTGCGTTTCACTTATGAGATGGAGAAGGATGGGAAGCTACCCTTTCTAGATGTAACAGTCATGGAAAGGAGCGGAGGTTTCCACACTGCAGTCTACACTAAGGAAACAAACATAGGAATGTGCCTCAATGCCAACAGTGACTGCCCAGACAGGTACAAGAGGATTGTTGTTAATGCTTATGTCGACCGTGCTCTCAGCCACAGCTCGGGATGGAAGCAAGTCAATGAAGAACTCTGTAGGGTAAGGCAGGTCCTAGTCAACAACAGCTTCTCCAATGGTTTCGTTGAAGACATCATAAAAAGGAAAGTGAAATGCCATGCAACCTCTGAAGAGACAACGAACACAAAACCTGTACCCCCTATTAGGCTATTTTACAGGAACTTCTTTTCCACAGCTCATAAAACAGAAGAAAGGGTCCTGAAAGATATTGCTAATAGGAACGTTATCCTTACAGATAAAAATCAGAAGATACAATTGACGATTTACTATAAAACAAAAAAAAAAAAACGGCCAACCTTCTCATGAAAAACTCTCCAGACACAAAGCAGAACGCTTTAAAAGAGACCAATGTCGTCTATGCCTTTAAATGCCCACTTGGGGACTATAAGCCCCAAAGAACTCAGTATATAGGCAAGACAACAACATCTCTTTCCAGGCGATTAACAATGCATAAGCAACAGGGCTCCATTAAGGAACATATAATCTCTTCCCACAACCAGACCATCACCAGAGAAGTATTAACAAACAACACAGAAATCATCGATAGATACAGCGATAGCAGGCGGCTTGACATCTGCGAGGCACCACACATCAAGAAGTCAACACCAGCAATGAACAGTCAATTAATGCACAACTATATTCTACCCACTTCAAGACTCCATACCAATATAGAAGCATCAAGAGGAAACATGGGCCAATAGGCCCTTTGCAGTTACTTCCATTCTTCCCTTTCATCTATACCCATTGAACCGTGTTCTGTATTGTGTTGAAAGTTTGTTCACCTCATCCAAAACTGTTGAAACATATCATCTCACCCAAATGCGAGTATATAAGACAAAAGCTTTTTAAATATTAGCATAGTAAAACTCTTTTTAGTGTTTGCAGGTTATAGTTGTGTGTGTGTGTGTAAACTAAAGTCTTTGAAAATGTAACAAGTTATTACAAAACGCGTTCAAGTGTCGCATCAGACGAAAAATTAAAATGAATTTTGGAGAATTGATTTTTCAATTACCATCAACAGTAAAAAGAAACATAAGAAATATTGAGGAAATTCGTGTTAGAATTATTAATCTTACTTTTTCGGTCATATTTAACAATATATAGTTATTGTATTTATATATATATATATATATATATATATATATATATATATATATATATATATATATATATATATATATATATATATATATATATATATATATTGTATTTAATGGTTACTAGATATACATGGGTTGATACAAAAAGTGCTTAAAGGGTATAGATCTCTTGGAAAAACATGACGATGGGAAACATTGATAAATGTCACAGACAGGTTCAATCAGTGTTGCAAGTCAAAAACTTCTTCAAATTCCTCTGAAGTTGGACTAGTGCCCAAGACGCAACAGGGATTCCCCCTCTGAATCGCAACACTGAGGCGCTGGAACAAGAAACTTTTAGCTCTCCAATCGTAGCACCGATCAATTCATCCCCCAATTCCTTCAGGAACTTCAATGCACATTTTCCCTATGAACCGAGGGTCTCTGAGCTGATCGGAACTAATTAAGCTGTAGCAGTGTGCCTGACCTCTGTATTTAATAATTTTCTGCGATTCCCTGAAAGAAGCAGTGCCACCCCCCTTCACGTGTGCTGTAGTGGAGGTAGGTACTGGCAAGTGTGGCAGCGCACATGTAGTCCCACACCACTTGCTTACCACCCTTCCAAGGAAGCAAGGTGACCCCATCTGGGCGTTTCTGAGGGTTGTTAGGTCTGAATAAGCGTGGTTCTCTTTGTGCCGGGCAGCGAGTTGTGGCGAGGCTTCTCTTGATGATGTCAGTGACTTCTTCATGTCTTGCAATCTTACCCCTGTGATTTACGACATACCAGACCATGACGACCATATTGGTCTGCCATCGCAGTTCTGCAGATGCACCTATGTTCGGTGAGGATGGGGGCGAAAAGGCGAAGGGCAACTACAATGCGGAGAGCGTCATGATTGAGGCGAGTTCCCAGGGCTGCATAGGGCACAGCAAATAAAAAATCCCCGGCATGGGGTGCTGTTACCACTTGGAGGCGGGCTTTGTTTTCAGCATTTGCGTTGTCAATCATTACTGTGACAGTCTTTTCCATTATTGAACTATCCCAGTGGGCCTGCTTGTGGTCTTTTGGGGCTTGTGGTCGGGGTAAAGGGTGTGCAATGGTTTCCCATTGTCTGGCTGCTTCGATGAACGTTTGATCATTAGTTCCTGCTGTGTCTCGTATGCTCTGAAAGGATCTGCCCTACCAATTTGCTAGCTGCTGTACATGAGGATAAGAATGCTGGAAGTGCTACCTCAGTTGCCTTTCGTATGTCTATCCCCCCAAATCTCACTGGTAGTGTTAGTATTGCTTGGTCCCACTGACTCATCTAAATCTAGGTTGAGCGCCTTCCTGAATATTGACCTGAGGAGCTCATATTGATTTAGAAGTGGATATATATATATATATATATATATATATATATATATATATATATATATATATATATATATATATATATATATATATATATATATATATATATTATTAAATATGACCGAAAAAGTAAGATTAATAATTCTAACACGAATTTTCTCAATCTTTCGTACATTTCGTTTCACTGTTGGAGGTAAATCAAAAATCAATTCTCCAAAATTCATTTTTATTTCTAGTCTAACGCGACACGAGCGCGTTTCGTAAAACTTATTACATTTTCAAAGACTTTAGTTCACAAATACACAACTGAATAGAATTTACGCATCTCCAATTTTATATCTACATTTGAGTGAGGTGGAAGGGGTGATGTGGCATTAACACAAGACAGAACAAGATGTGGTATTAATAGGGTATTAATTTCATCAACACAAGACAGAAAAAGAGTATTAATAGGGTATTAATTTCATCAACACAAGACAGAACACGAAACAATGGATATTGAATAGAAGTGTTTGTAGAAAGCCTATTGGTCCATATTTCTTGATGCTTCTATATTGGAGCAGAGTCTTGAGGTGGGTAGAATATAGTTGTGCAATAATTGGCTGTTGATTGCTGGTGTTGACTTCTTGATGTGTAGTGCCTCGCAAACGTCAAGCCGCCTGCTATCGCTGTATCTATCGATGATTTCTGTGTTGTTTACTAGGATTTCTCTGGCGATGGTTTGGTTGTGGGAAAAGATTATATGTTCCTTAATGGAGCCCTGTTACTTATGCAACAGGGCTCCATTAAGGAACATATAATCTCTTCCCACAACCAAACCATCGCCAGAGAAATCCTAGTAAACAACACAGAAATCATCGATAGATACAGCGATAGCAGGCGGCTTGACGTTTGCGAGGCACTACACATCAAGAAGTCAACACCAGCAATCAACAGCCAATTGATTGCACAACTATATTCTACCCACCTCAAGACTCCGCTCCAATATAGAAGCATCAAGAAATATGGACCAATAGGCTTTCTACAAACACTTCTATTCAATATCCATTGTTTCGTGTTCTGTCTTGTGTTGATGAAATTAATACCCTATTAATACTCTTTTTCTGTCTTGTGTTGATGAAATTAATACCCTATTAATACCACATCTTGTTCTGTCTTGTGTTAATGCCACATCACCCCTTCCACCTCACTCAAATGTAGATATAAAATCGGAGATGCGTAAGTTCTATTCAGTTGTGTATTTGTGAACTAAAGCCTTTGAAAATGTAATAAGTTTTACGAAATGCGCTCGTGTCGCGTCAGACTAGAAATAAAAATGAATTTTGGAGAATTGATTTTTGATTTACCTCCAACAGTGAAACGAAATGTACGAAAGATTGAGAAAATTCGTGTTAGAATTATTAATCTTACTTTTTCGGTCATATTTAATAATATATGTCTACAGGAAAGACTGCTACCAAAATATACTAATATATATATATATATATATATATATATATATATATATGTCGTACCTAGTAGCCAGAACGCACTTCTCAGCCTACTATGCAAGGCCCGATTTGCCTAATAAGCCAAGTTTTCATGAATTAATTGTTTTTCGGCTACCTAACTTACCTAACCTAACCTAACCTAACTTTTTTGGCTACCTAACCTAACCTAACCTATAGAGATAGGTTAGGTTAGGTTAGGTAGGGTTGGTTAGGTTCGGTCATATATCTACGTTAATTTTAACTCCAATAAAAACAAATTGACCTCATATATAATGAAATGGGTAGCTTTATCACTTCATAAGAAAAGAATTATAGAAAATATATTAATTCAGGAAAACTTTGCTTATTAGGCAAATCGGGCCTTGCATAGTAGGCTGAGAAGTGCGTTCTGGCTACTAGGTACGACATATATATATATATATATATATATATATATATATATATATATATATATATATATATATATATATATATATATATATATATATGCGAACAAGCCTGAATGGTCCCCAGGACAATATGCAACTGAAAACTCACACCCCGGAAGTGACTCGAACCCATACTCCCAGAAGCAACGCAACTGGTATGTACAAGACGCCTTAATCCACTTGACCATCACGACCGGACAAAATGAGGTGATAGCCGAGGCTATTTGAACCACCCCACCGCCGGCACTCGGATAGTAATCTTGGGCATAGCATTTTACCAAATCACCTCATTCTTTGGGGCACACGTGAAGAACACAAATGCGAACAAGCCTGAATGGTCCCCAGGACAATATGCAACTGAAAACTCACACCCCAGAAGTGACTCGAACCCATACTCCCAGAAGCAACGCAACTGGTATGTACAAGACGCCTTAATCCACTTGACCATCACGACCGGACAAAATGAGGTGATAGCCGAGGCTATTTGAACCACCCCACCGCCGGCACTCGGATAGTAATCTTGGGCATAGCATTTTACCAAATCACCTCATTCTTTGGGGCACACGTGAGGAACACAAATGCGAACAAGCCTGAATGGTCCCCAGGACAATATGCAACTGAAAACTCACACCCCAGAAGTGACTCGAACCCATACTCCCAGAAGCAACGCAACTGGTATGTACAAGACGCCTTAATCCACTTGACCATCACGACCGGACAAAATGAGGTGATAGCCGAGGCTATTTGAACCACCCCACCGCCGGCACTCGGATAGTAATCTTGGGCATAGCATTTTACCAAATCACCTCATTCTTTGGGGCACACGTGAGGAACACAAATGCGAACAAGCCTGAATGGTCCCCAGGACAATATGCAACTGAAAACTCACACCCCAGAAGTGACTCGAACCCATACTCCCAGAAGCAACGCAACTGGTATGTACAAGACGCCTTAATCCACTTGACCATCACGACCGGACAAAATGAGGTGATAGCCGAGGCTATTTGAACCACCCCACCGCCGGCACTCGGATAGTAATCTTGGGCATAGCATTTTACCAAATCACCTCATTCTTTGGGGCACACGTGAGGAACACAAATGCGAACAAGCCTGAATGGTCCCCAGGACAATATGCAACTGAAAACTCACACCCCAGAAGTGACTCGAACCCATACTCCCAGAAGCAACGCAACTGGTATGTACAAGACGCCTTAATCCACTTGACCATCACGACCGGACAAAATGAGGTGATAGCCGAGGCTATTTGAACCACCCCACCGCCGGCACTCGGATAGTAATCTTGGGCATAGCATTTTACCAAATCACCTCATTCTTTGGGGCACACGTGAGGAACACAAATGCGAACAAGCCTGAATGGTCCCCAGGACAATATGCAACTGAAAACTCACACCTCAGAAGTGACCCGAACCCATACTCCCAGAAGCAACGCAACTGGTATGTACAAGACGCCTTAATCCACTTGACCATCACGACCGGACAAAATGAGGTGATAGCCGAGGCTATTTGATCCACCCCACCGCCGGCACTCGGATAGTAATCTTGGGCATAGCATTTTACCAAATCACCTCATTCTTTGGGGCTCACGTGAGGAACACAAATGCGAACAAGCCTGAATGGTCCCCAGGACAATATGCAACTGAAAACTCACACCCCAGAAGTGACTCGAACCCATACTCCCAGAAGCAACGCAACTGGTATGTACAAGACGCCTTAATCCACTTGACCATCACGACCAGACAAAATGAGGTGATAGCCGAGGCTATTTGAACCACCCCACCGCCGGCACTCGGATAGTAATCTTGGGCATAGCATTTTACCAAATCACCTCATTCTTTGGGGCACACATGAGGAACACAACTCACGTGGGGTGTGAGTTTTCAGTTGCATATTGTCCTGGGGACCATTCAGGCTTGTTCGCATTTGTGTTCCTCACGTGTGCCCCAAAGAATGAGGTGATTTGGTAAAATGCTATGCCCAAGATTACTATCCGAGTGCCGGCGGTGGGGTGGTTCAAATAGCCTCGGCTATCACCTCATTTTGTCCGGTCGTGATGGTCAAGTGGATTAAGGCGTCTTGTACATACCAGTTGCGTTGCTTCTGGGAGTATGGGTTCGAGTCACTTCTGGGGTGTGAGTTTTCAGTTGCATATTGTCCTGGGGACCATTCAGGCTTGTTCGCATTTGTGTTCCTCACGTGTGCCCCAAAGAATGAGGTGATTTGGTAAAATGCTATGCCCAAGATTACTATCCGAGTGCCGGCGGTGGGGTGGTTCAAATAGCCTCGGCTATCACCTCATTTTGTCCGGTCGTGATGGTCAAGTGGATTAAGGCGTCTTGTACATACCAGTTGCGTTGCTTTTGGGAGTATGGGTTCGAGTCACTTCTGGGGTGTGAGTTTTCAGTTGCATATTGTCCTGGGGACCATTCAGGCTTGTTCGCATTTGTGTTCCTCACGTGTGCCCCAAAGAATGAGGTGATTTGGTAAAATGCTATGCCCAAGATTACTATCCGAGTGCCGGCGGTGGGGTGGTTCAAATAGCCTCGGCTATCACCTCATTTTGTCCGGTCGTGATGGTCAAGTGGATTAAGGCGTCTTGTACATACCAGTTGCGTTGCTTTTGGGAGTATGGGTTCGAGTCACTTCTGGGGTGTGAGTTTTCAGTTGCATATTGTCCTGGGGACCATTCAGGCTTGTTCGCATTTGTGTTCCTCACGTGTGCCCCAAAGAATGAGGTGATTTGGTAAAATGCTATGCCCAAGATTACTATCCGAGTGCCGGCGGTGGGGTGGTTCAAATAGCCTCGGCTATCACCTCATTTTGTCCGGTCGTGATGGTCAAGTGGATTAAGGCGTCTTGTACATACCAGTTGCGTTGCTTCTGGGAGTATGGGTTCAAGTCATTTCTGGGGTGTGAGTTTTCAGTTATATATATATATATATATATGTCGTACCTAGTAGCCAGAACGCACTTCTCAGCCTACTATGCAAGGCTTGATTTGCCTAATAAGCCAAGTTTTCATGAATTAATTGTTTTTCGACTACCTAACCTAACTTTTTCGACTACCTAACCAAACCTAACCTATAAAGATAGGTTAGGTTAGGTTAGGTTAGGTAGGGTTGGTTAGGTTCGGTCATATATCTACGTTAATTTTAACTCAATAAAAAAAATTGATCTCATACATAATAAAATGGGTAGCTTTATCATTTCATAAGAAAAAAATTAGAGAAAAAATATTAATTCAGGAAAACTTGGCATATTAGGCAAATCGGGCCTTGCATAGTAGACCAAAAAGTGCGTTCTGGCTACTAGGTACGACATATATATATAATGAATGACAGTGTCAGACCACGGAGGAAAATTGAAACAGGAATTTCTTTAAGTACTTTCGTATATTAATACATCTTCAGAAGGAGTGAAGACATTATCGTATATTAATACATCTTCACTCCTATATACATCTTCACTATAACCTCAAGATAACTTCCTTCTGAAGATGTATTAATATACAAAAGTACTTAAGGAAATTCGTTTCAATTTTCCTCCGTGGTCTGACACTGTCACATTTTTAATCACGTGTTTATTTTCGTGATACACACACACACACATATATATATATATATATATATATATATATATATTGTGACGGTAACGCGTTGGTGTTCGGCTGTTTAAGGCTAGGGGTATGGCCTCGTCACATAGTTATAAAAAAAAAATAGAAAAACTGGAACTTCGTCTGTGGTAAGGTAAGGAGAAGACACACAAAACACAAGTAAACTTTAACAATGAAATTTTAATTACGTTAAATAAATCAAAACATGAAAATAATGCACAAACAAATTCTTATAATAAAATCAATGAATCAAAATAATAAGAATACTTAAATGACACAATGAAAAGTTACGTTAAGGCAAAATAATAAGAAGTGCAACACAAAAGTTAAGTGGGAGGTGCTGGAATATTGGCTTAAAGCCACCACCTCTCTCAGTACACTCTAGAGTCTAGCTGGGAGGAGTGCTGGCTACGAAAGCACTGAACATTCTGAGGACTGATGTTGGGGCGACCCCAGACATCAGGTAGTATTGGGGGGGGGCGAGGCAGGTGCAGCCAGACCGGCGACCAATCAGCGGAGTCGTAGCGATCAACGGGTAGTTTGGTGGTTGGAGTTCGAACAGGTGGCTGGTTGCATACGTTTCTGCTCACCCTGGCAAGCCTTGCTGGTGCTGGTGTTGTTGTCGTTGTTGGACATTTCTTCCATAGTCTTTTTATATAATTGTGAAGACGTAATTTTGGAGGGAAGAGCAGGCTCAATCTCTTGAAGGAGATTATCGTCACAACTCTCCCCCGAAGCCTGCGGTTCTGGAAGAAGTACGTCGTTATGTGGTGGAGTAATGGATGGAGTCGCTTCTACTTCATAAACTCTGGAGAGGGCATCGGCTATGGTGTTGTCAGAACCCTTGATATAGCGGATCTCCAGGTTGAAGTCTTGTAAATACAGAGCCCATCGTAGAAGACGTTGGTTGGTGAATTGGGCTTGATGTAGGAAGCGGAGAGGGTTGTGGTCTGAGAAGATGGTGGTAGACCTGGCGCCTTGTAGGTACGGAGCGAAGTGTTGGAGGTTCAGGACGATGGATAGTAGCTCCTTTTCAATAGTGCTGTAGTTCCTCTGGTGTGGTTTCAGTTTGTAGCTGTAGTAGCTGACAGGTAGAACCTCCTCGCCTCGTAGTTGCATCAGGACACCACCAACGCCGGTACCACTGGCGTCGACATGAAGGACGAAAGGCTTGGTGATATCTGGAGAGGCGAGAATGGGGTTAGAACAGAGGAGGAATTTGAGTTGTTCGAAAGCAACGGTTTGCTGCATGGTCCAATTATACCGTTGCTTGGGACTGGTTAATAGAATTAGAGGTGTGGCGACTGTACTGAAATTCCTCACAAACCTACGGTAGTAAGAGGCAAGACCAAGGAAGCGCAGGAGCTGCTTCCTGGTGGTAGGCTGTGGATACTGTAGGATGGCTTGAGTGTGTGAGTCTAACGGAGCTATGCTGCCACTCCCAATAACATGACCCAGATAACGCACTTTACCTTTCGCGAAAGTGGACTTGCCCAGGTTGATGGTGAGGCCGGCTGTCAGGAGCTTGGAGAACAGACGTCGCAGCTGGAGCAGATGTGCACTCCAGGAGTTGGAGGCTACGACGATATCGTCCAGGTAGGCGTATGTGTTATCCAAGCCCTGGATGACACGGTTGACAGCTCTTTGAAAGGTGGCCGGGGCATTACATAGTCCGAAAGGAAGGCGTTCATATCTGAAAAGTCCAAAAGGAGTGATGAAGGCAGATATCTCTTTAGCGCGCTCCGTTAGACACACTTGATAGTACCCCTTAAGCAAGTCCACTTGGGACAAGTACTGGGCACTACCAATGGCATCAAGGATGTCATCTATCCTTGGCAAGGGGTAAGCATCCTTGACAGTGACAGAGTTCAGTTTTCGATAGTCAGTGCACAACCGCACCTTACCTTGGGGTTTGGGCACCAAGATACAAGGTGAGGCCCAGGGGGACTCACAAGGTGTAGCCAGTCCATGATCCAAGAGGTATTGCACCTCAGCACGCATGACTTCCTTCTTGCTCGGGCTGATTCGGTAGAAGGGTTGACGAATCGGCCGGGTGTCGGGGAGCAGTTGGATGTCGTGCTGGGTAACATTACACTCTTGGGGATCATCTCTGAACAACTCTTGATGTTCTCTGAAGATCTTGACGAGAGGTGCACTATGATTATCCTGAAAGTATTTGGGAAGATCATTAAGGATTTCGGAATTAGAAAGCGCTGACTCCTTGTCAGTGCTTTCGGGAGGAGAAGCTGGGAAGGTCTCACTGTGGATGTAGGGTTCTGTGAATGTGGAATAATTAGTCAAGACAGTGGGAGGAGTACCATTATATTGCTTCAGGAGGTTGACGTGGCACAGCTGGGTCTTCCGCCGCCTATCTGGAGTCTCTATCACATAATTATTATTATTCCTGCACTCTTTGACGCAGTAGGGTCCTGAAAATCTGTTTTGTAAAGGTGAACCTGGGATAGGGAAATAAGCAAGGACGAAGTCTCCCGGCTTGAATTTTCTTACTTTGCTGGTCTGGTCGTAATGAGTCTTCATTCTCACCTGGGCTTTCAATAGATTATCATGGGCAAAGCGGTGGACTCTCTCTAGAATGTGCTGAAGGTTTTGAAGAAACTGGGGCACATTCTGATGCTCACTGAAGGTGGCATCTCTGAGAGAGTCTTTGAAAGCCTTAAGGGGAGTACGGCACTTACGGCCGTAGAGCATCTCATAAGGAGATACTCCTAGGGACTCATTGGGGAGACTTCTGAAAATACACATTATTAGGTCAATCTGCTTATCCCAATCCTTTGAGGTTTCACTACAAAACTTTTTCAAGAGTGCTTTGATGGTCTGATGACTACGTTCAAGAGAACCCTGTGAAGCAGGATGATAGGGGCTGGACAATACCTGTTTGATGTTGAACTCCTCCAGTGTCCTTTTGAAGAGATCACTGGTGAAGTTGGTGCCACAGTCACTTTGAATCTCCCTGGGAAATCCGTATTGAGTGAAGATCTTCAATAGATGTTTGATAACCGTAGCAGCCGTGATGTTCTTCACTGGAACTGCTATGGGAAATCTGGTGGTAGGACACAGGATGGTTAGGATGTAGGCGTTACCTGAACTGGTCCGAGGTAAAGGACCGACACAGTCTATTATGAGTCTGTGGAAAGGTTCCGCAGGCACCTGTATGGGAATCAGTGGTGCTCTGGGAATGGAGACGTTCGGTTTGCCTGCCATCTGACATGTATGACACTGTTTTACGTACTGTTTGACGTTATTTACCATACCTGGCCAGTAGTAGTCTTGGCGAATCCCATGGTAAGTCTTGTTGAAGCCGTAGTGGGAGAATGCTCCATGGGCCAGGTGTAGAATAGTGGGCCGCAGGCTGGTGGGAATCACAAGTTGTTCGGTGTTGGCCCAATCGTCCTCCTCCTTCAGTTTACTGGGTCTATATCTGCGGTAGAGCAAGTCGTTCTCTAGGAAGAACCCAGGAATACTGTCGGGTTGAGTCTCAGCCTGGAAAAACAATGGTGTTAAAGTAAGATCTTCCCTCTGCAACTTACGGAACTCCAACTTGGTCAGATGCGGGGGTAGTTTCTGAGGGTCTTGAGGGACAGCGGTAGCAGTAGAGTCAGCTGGCTGTGGACGTGCGGCTTGTGCACGGGTGGTCACGAGAACCGGAGGAGAAACTTCATCACTCTCTTGAACCTCTGCTGGAACATACTCGAGAATAGGATTTATGGGCACAGAGTTACACACCTGGGGTTTGTCCATGACGATCAGGTTGGTCGGTTGCAGGTCTTCTGCCAAGTCGTTGCCTAGGAGAAGTTGCACTCCAGGCATGGGAAAAGGCTTTTCCCTGACGGCGACTTGGACTTCCCCGTTCACGTAGGGACAATTCAGGTGGACTCTGGCGAGAGGGTATGGAGTGGTAGCAGTGAGGTCAGTGATGAAGACTGTTTCCCCGGTGTAGACTATGTTGGGCACAGCCGACTTCAAGATGATCGATTGTAGAGCCGCTGTGTCCCTCAAGATCTTCAATTTGAAACGTCCCTCCGGATTTGAACCGTTGGCAGAGACAGTTCCAGTATACAGGTGGTTACTGAAAAGAGAAAGATCATTAACATCAACACCAACATTCATCACAGGCTTACCGGACTTAGGAGGAGTTGGTTTGGGTCGTTGTTGGTCAGTGGTTCCCTTGTATTGAGACTTACCACACTTGTCTATGGTATGTCCATAGAGTCTACAATACTTGCAGTACAGTTGTGAACCAGCTTGATCGGGGCTCACCTTCTCGTAACTGTACCACGACTTCTTACTGGAGGATGGTTCAGGTGTCAGCCGGTGGATGAGGCTGTAAGTGTCAGCCGACTTAGCACACTTCAGGTAGTCGGTTTCTTCTTTATCTGCTAAATAGAGGCGGACAGGAGGCGGCACACGTCTCAAGAATTCTTCAACAAGCATCAGGTTGACGAGTTCTGTAAAAGTAGAGACATGTGCTGCTTCCAGCCATTTCATGAAATACCTCCGTTTCGTGTTAGCAAACTCGAGGAAGGTAGTGGTACTTGCCTTCAGGTGGTCACGGAATTTCCTTCTATAACTTTCAGTAGAGAGGAGGTAGGCGTCCAACACTGCTTGTTTCAGAGTGTAGTAGTCATTCTCAGACGCCAAAGTACTGAGTGTGACTGCAGCTCTACCTGTAAGATGGACTCTGAGAAGTGTGGCCCATTGGTTGACAGGCCAACTGAGTTGATTAGCAAGGGTTTCAAAGGTGGTGAAAAAAACATCAACTTCTGCTTCTACAAAGGATGGCATTAACTTACTTGCATGTGATATATTAAAACTGACGGGAAGATTGGCAGTAGCTTGCTGGCGTTGAGTGAAGTGGGAAGTTTCCAAGGCGATTTCACGTTGACGACACTCTAGAGCTAGAGTTGCTTGTTGCTTGTCATGTTCGCGTTGTATTTCCAACTCGCGTTGTTTTGTTTCAAGCTGTACTCTCTCACGTTCATGGAGCAAGGCGACCTCACGTTCGTGGAGGGCGAGTCCACGTTCGTGTTCTTCTCTCCTCAAGGCAGCCTCGCGTTCTTGTTCTTCTCTTCGTATGGCAGCAGCTCGTTCTTGTTGTTCGAGGGCTTCCCTTTGCTGCTCACGTTCAATCTTGGCCAGCTCTAGTTTGAGTTTCAGCGTTGCCAAATCAGTTTTATCTGCAATATAGTAAGTTTCATGAGTGTCAGAGTCTATCTTACCTTGCTCTAAATAGTAATCCAGCAACAGGTTGTGTAGGTCATTTTTGTTGGCTTGGTAGGGAACTTCTAGTTGATACTCATGTGCAAGAGTTTGTAGTTCAGTCCTCTTGGCACGACTTAAAGTCCCTATTTCACCTGCTGGATTTGCACGGAAAGTTTGGAGACGAAACATGGTGAAATTAGCAAATAAAGGTACACGAATGTTCAATAATGAAATGTCAGAAACAGGACAACGTGGCAACTGGTACCTATCCTGTGTGATCTTTAACAATTAACGTTAAGTGAAAGATATTAAATTAAATCAAGGGCGCAGGAAATCTTGTACCCGGTACTCATGTAAGAGAATAAGGGCAAGAAAATCCTACTAACAAATGAAACAAAGTTTCGAAAACAAATGAAACAGTTAAATGCTTCAAAAGTAAAATTGGTAGTCCAAGGATGTAGGCATACCTTGCCAAGTCTCTATAGGACATAAAGCAAGTTTTTCCCACTGAATTTAATATGATACTTACAGAATTAGCGAACTTTTGTGCTCTGAAAAAATAAGCTAATTCCCTACCGTTGTATGTATCATCATCTCTGACTGACGTGTAGGGGTGCGAGGTGTCAACTGGTGACGAGAACTGCTGCTGAGGTCCCAATTCAGCAACTAAAGTTCGAGCTAGAGGAACTATGGCCCTCTTTGTCCTCCTACAGTCAGATTGCAGAAGATTGGGTACTCTTGACCCGGGGCAGACCACAGTACCAGGGTACCAATATGATGATCTGTCAGAATGAGAAATATTCAAGGGACATAGATGGTAAATACGAGTAATAACACGGAGGGAGAGATGACCAATTAAGAGTATGACTGCGGCCTACAGTCACCACGTAATCCAAAGTTGTCTCACCTTCACTATATGTTACTCTCGTAATGCACAATACACCGCACCTTATAAAAAATGAAATTGAATGAAAAATAGTAAAGCTACGTTAACAAAGTTAAATACGCTTACCATAAATTACCACTTGGCACCAGTACCTGAGTGAGGCTCCCGGACAGGCCCCCATATAACTTGTGACGGTAACGCGTTGGTGTTCGGCTGTTTAAGGCTAGGGGTATGGCCTCGTCACATAGTTATAAAAAAAAAATAGAAAAACTGGAACTTCGTCTGTGGTAAGGTAAGGAGAAGACACACAAAACACAAGTAAACTTTAACAATGAAATTTTAATTACGTTAAATAAATCAAAACATGAAAATAATGCACAAACAAATTCTTATAATAAAATCAATGAATCAAAATAATAAGAATACTTAAATGACACAATGAAAAGTTACGTTAAGGCAAAATAATAAGAAGTGCAACACAAAAGTTAAGTGGGAGGTGCTGGAATATTGGCTTAAAGCCACCACCTCTCTCAGTACACTCTAGAGTCTAGCTGGGAGGAGTGCTGGCTACGAAAGCACTGAACATTCTGAGGACTGATGTTGGGGCGACCCCAGACATCAGGTAGTATTGGGGGGGGGCGAGGCAGGTGCAGCCAGACCGGCGACCAATCAGCGGAGTCGTAGCGATCAACGGGTAGTTTGGTGGTTGGAGTTCGAACAGGTGGCTGGTTGCATACGTTTCTGCTCACCCTGGCAAGCCTTGCTGGTGCTGGTGTTGTTGTCGTTGTTGGACATTTCTTCCATAGTCTTTTTATATAATTGTGAAGACGTAATTTTGGAGGGAAGAGCAGGCTCAATCTCTTGAAGGAGATTATCGTCACAATATATATATATATATATATATATATAGAGGAGAAGAATATAGAAGCATCAAGAAATATTATACCAATAGGCCCTTTGCAGTTACTTCCATTCTTCCCTTTAATTTACCCAATTTATTCCCATTGTTTCGTGTTCTGTCTTGTGTTGAAAGTTTTGTTCACCTCATCCAAAACTGTTGTAACATATCATCTCACCCAAATGCGGGTATATAAGATGAAAGCTGTTTAAATTATAGCGTAGTAGAACTCTGTTTAGTGTTTGCAGGTTATAGTTGTGTGTGTGTAAACTAAAGTCTTTGAAAATTTAATAAGTTATTATAAAACGCGTTCAAGTGTCGCGTCAGACTAGAAATAAAAATGAATTTTGGAGAATTGATTTTTCAATTACCATCGACAGTGAAAGGAAACATAAGAAATATTGAGAAAATTCGTGTTAGAATTATTAATCTTACTTTTTTGGTCATATTTAATAATATATATATATATATATATATATATATTATTAAATATGACCGAAAAAGTAATATTAATAATTCTAACACGAATTTTCTCAATCTTTCGTACATTTCTTTTCACTGCTGGTGGTAATTCAAAAATCAATTCTCCAAAATTCATTTTTATTTCTAGTCTGACGCGACACTTGAGCGCGTTTCGCAAAACTTATTACATTTTCAAAGACTTTAGTTTACACATACACAACTGAATAGAACTTACACATCTCTGATTTGTTTATATCTACATTTGAGTGAGGTGAATGGGGTGAGGTGGTATTAATAGGGTATTAAATTCATCAACACAAGACAGAACACGAAACAATGGGTATTGAATGGAAGTAATTGTAGAAAGCCTATTGGTCCATATTTCTTGATGCTTCTATATTGGAGCGGAGTCTTGAGGTGGGTAGAATATAGTTGTGCATTAATTGGCTGTTGATTGCTGGTGTTGACTTCTTAATGTGTAGTGCCTCGCAAACGTCAAGCCGTCTGCTATCGCTGTATCTATCGATGATTTCTGTGTTGTTTACTAGGATTTCTCTGGCGATGGTTTGGTTGTGGGAAGAGATTATATGTTCCTTAATGGAGCCCTGTTGCTTATGCATTGTTAAACGCCTAGAAAGAGATGTTGTCTTGCCTATATACTGGTTTTTTTTGGAGCTTACCTTCAAATGCCCAAGAGGGCATTTGAAGGCATAGACGACGTTGGTCTCTTTTAAAGCGTTTTGCTTTGTGTCTGAAGAGTTTCTCATGAGTAGGCTGGCCGTTTTTCTGGTTTTATAGTAAATCGTCAGTTGTATCCTCTGATTTTTGTCTGTAGGGATAACGTTTCTATTAACAATATCTTTCAGGACCCTTTCCTCCGTTTTATGAGCTGTGGAAAAGAAGTTCCTGTAAAATAGTCTAATAGGGGGTATAGGTGTTGTGTTAGTTGTCTCTTCTGAGGTTGCATGGCGTTTCACTTTCCTTCTTATGATGTCTTCTAGTTCTATCTTCGTCTTCTTCACATTCTAAATATAACAAAAAAAGTTTCAAAAACTGTGGGCATTCTTTCTAAGATCAGATATTATGTACCACGCCCTGCTCTGGTGACTCTCTATTACTCCCTTATCTATCCTTATCTCAACTATGGTATTTGTGCTTGGGGTTCTACTACCCAAAATCACTTACGTCCTCTAATTACCCAACACAAAGCCGCTATTAGAACAATATCCAACTCTGGCCCCAGACATCACTCGGTACCCCTACTCAAATCTCTTAATATGTTAGATATTAAGTCACTGCACATTCTCTCATGTGTATTATACATATATAAAACGCTAAACTATAATTCCAATCCTGATCTTAAAAGCTTCATAGAAGGTTGTAACAGAACCCATGAGCACCACACCAGAAATAAATACAGTTTTGATATTCCTAGAGTACGTCTTAATCAAACTAGAAATGCTCTGCAAATCAAGGGGCCCAGAATGTGGAATGACCTTCCCAACCATGTTAAAGACTGTACCTCTCTCAACCAGTTTAAGATAAAAACTAAACACTACCTAATAAATTCCCTGTAATCTACCTCACTCCTCTATTGTCAACCCATGTCTGTTATTTTCTTTTTATTTTCTTTTTTTTTTCTTTTTTGTAATCAACACTGTTTGTCAACCTATTGTATTTGTGCTGCTTTTTCAGTCATGTTCCCCCTTTTTTTTTTTATCTTTTTTTGTATTTGTTCTCAACATCTTTTATTCTTTATGCTCAATTAGTATTAAGTTCTAGATATTAATGTTTTCTTGCCCGAAACGCATTGCGTAATAGTGGCTTTAGGCATTGTATGTACTAGCTCTATCTATATATCAATCCATTAATGTAACATCACTTGTATGTATATACCTTACCTGAATAAACATCTGAATCTGAATCTTCGACGAAACCATTGGAGAAGCCGTTGTTGACTAGGACCTGCCTTACCCTACAGAGTTCTTCGTCGACTTGCTTCCATTCTGAGCTGTAGCTGAGAGCACGGTCGACATATGCGTTAACAACACTCCTCTTGTACCTGTCTGGGCAGTCGCTGTTGGCATTTAGGCACATTCCTATGTTCGTTTCCTTAGTGTAGACAAGATATACAAGGCAGAGAATGAAATCAAAGACAACAAAACGCAACTACTTCATGCTACAAACGAGTGGAGAAATAGCAACATCGACGAAAGTATCTGTACCTGCATTGAACAACACCTCGACATCCTCACAGACCGACCGATCACCTCAGCACTGAAACAAGGATTATCAAGAAACTAACAACGTTATATGGAGGACCTATGGCAATTCCACGACCAAGAGATGGCTTCCTGAACCTTGCAGGAATTAACCTCACTGAGGACCAAGTCACTCTCCTAAATCTGGGCATAAACTGTCACGTTATGTCCAGACCGAGTGAGATGGCCCGGAAAGTGGAGTTGGAAATTCTGTTGGACGACATATTCGACCTCGAGACACAAAAGAAGGTCACTACCAAAGATACCTTGCAAGCAGAACTTATTGCAGAAGGAGGAAAGAATCGAGGCAATTACAGAAGCACCATACTGTCCCCCGAGCTCAAAGCGGCAGCTAAAAGCCTTCGTGAGAACAAGGAGATAGTTGTCAGGAGAGGTGACAAGTCGCCAATATACGTCATTCTTAAAAAAGACGAATATCTGGCGAAAATGAACCTCATACTCTCTACCCAAACTAAATTCCAAAGGGTAACGAAGGACACTACAGCCGAATTGAAAGCAAAGGTCAACAAACTGATCGAAACTGTGAACGCCAAGAAATCAGGACTCCACCTACCAAAAATTATTGGGGAATATAAACCTGGATATGCGTATGGAAATGTCAAGACACACAAGCCTGGAAACCCACTTCGGCCAATCATTAGCCAGATACCCACACCCACGTACAGACTGGCGAAGCGACTCAACGGCCTGCTGACTCCTTATGTCCCTTGCGCCTTCAGCCTGAAGTCTCCAAAGGAATTTGTTGACTTACTGCGGGGCACACGGGCCACAGGGATAAGAGCCTCGTTGGACGTAGAATCACTGTTCACCAACGTACCTGTGGACGAGACAATCGGGATGATAGCCGACAGAGTGTATCGTGATCCAGCCTGTACTCCTCTTGACATACCAGAAAATATTCTAAGGAAACTACTCCAAGCTTGTACTAAAGAGGCACCCTTCTTGAGCCCGGATGGACACATGTATAAGCAAGTAGATAGGGTCGCCATGGGTTCTCCCCTAGGTGTCCTGTTTGCAAACTTCTACATGGGTACCATCGAGCAAAAAGTCTTAGTCGACATGAACTTGAAACCGGCCATATACTGCAGGTATGTTGACGACATTTTTACACAGGTACCTGATGTCAGACATCTGCAGGAGCTGAAGGAGGCATTTCAGCAGAGTTCCGTGCTGCGTTTCACTTACGAGATGGAAAAGGATGGGAAGCTGCCCTTTCTAGATGTAACAGTCATGGAAAAGAGCGGAGGTTTCCACACTGCAGTCTACACTAAGGAAACGAACATAGGAATGTGCCTAAATGCCAACAGCGACTGCCCAGACAGGTACAAGAAGAGTGTTGTTAACGCATATGTCGACCGTGCTCTCAGCCACAGCTCAGAATGGAAGCAAGTCGACGAAGAGCTCTGTAGGGTAAGGCAGGTCCTAGTCAACAACGGCTTCTCCAATGGTTTCGTCGAAGACATCATAAGAAGGAAAGTGAAACGCCATGCAACCTCTGAAGAGACAAGTAACACAACACCTATACCCTCTATTAGACTATTTTACAGGAACTTCTTTTCCACAGCTCATAAAACGGAGGAAAGGGTCCTGAAAGATATTGTTAATAGAAACGTTATCCCTACAGACAAAAATCAGAGGATACAACTGACGATTTACTATAAAACCAGAAAAACGGCCAGTCTACTCATGAGAAACTCTCCAGACACAAAGCAAAACGCTTTAAAAGAGACCAACGTCGTCTATGCCTTCAAATGCCCTCTTGGGGACTGTAAGCTCCAAAAAACCCAGTATATAGGCAAGACAACAACATCTCTTTCTAGGCGTTTAACGATGCATAAACAACAGGGCTCCATTAAGGAACATATAATCTTTTCCCACAACCAAACCATCGCCAGAGAAATCCCAGTAAACAACACAGAAATCATCGATAGATACAGCGATAGCAGACGGCTTGACGTTTGCGAGGCA
Source organism: Procambarus clarkii (assembly GCF_040958095.1). Taxonomy (NCBI): domain Eukaryota; kingdom Metazoa; phylum Arthropoda; class Malacostraca; order Decapoda; family Cambaridae; genus Procambarus; species Procambarus clarkii. The sequence goes on from NC_091155.1 coordinate 1,738,168, forward strand.
CTACACATTAAGAAGTCAACACCAGCAATCAACAGCCAATTAATGCACAACTATATTCTACCCACCTCAAGACTCCGCTCCAATATAGAAGCATCAAGAAATATGGACCAATAGGCTTTCTACAATTACTTCCATTCAATACCCATTGTTTCGTGTTCTGTCTTGTGTTGATGAATTTAATACCCTATTAATACCACCTCACCCCCATCCACCTCACTCAAATGTAGATATAAACAAATCGGAGATGTGTAAGTTCTATTCAGTTGTGTATGTGTAAACTAAAGTCTTTGAAAATGTAATAAGTTTTACGAAATGCGCTCAAGTGTCGCGTCAGACTAGAAATAAAAATGAATTTTGGAGAATTGATTTTTAAATTACCACCAGCAGTGAAAAGAAATGTACGAAAGATTGAGAAAATTCGTGTTAGAATTATTAATCTTACTTTTCAGTCATATTTAATAATATATGTCTACAGGAAAGACTGCTACCAAAATATAGTAATATATATATAATATATATATATATATATATATATATATATATATATATATATATATATATATATATATATATATATATATATATATATATTGTGACGATAATCTCTTTCTAGAGAGATTGAGCCTGCTCTTCCCTACCTCAAGTTACGTCCAGTTAACAAGTATAAGATGCTACATTCAAGATACGTCACCGGTAGCACAAAACGTTTTGACCAGGAGGCAAAACGTACCCAAGATCCCCCTCTACTCCACACACCCTCCACGCTGGCCTGTCAACCAGCAAACTACCCATTCCAGCCTGCCTGCTCCTGATTGGTGACCCGCCGACCACGCACCTGCACACTGCACCTCCATGCCATCTACCTGAATCGACGTTGGAGCCCTGACCAGCTATCAACTTCAGAATATTCTTTGTGCTCTTAGAGTTGACATCTCTCTCTGGCATACTAAGCTCACTGGCTTGTATACGAAGGGAGGTCTCAGCCATAGCCGGTATTCTCAGCACCATTTTACTATTTCACCTTTATACTATTGTGTCTCACATTGTCTTTGCATTTATCTTTGTTATTTAATCGTACTTTTCATTCCCCCGAGATTTGTTTTTATTTTCATTTATGTTTAAAGTAAATATATTAAAATTTCATTGTTCATACTTTGTGTTTTACGTGTTCCTCCCCCTCTCAATTACCACAGACAACAGGCAAGCAGTCTATCTTTTTTTATATGTGTGACCAGGCATTGACACCTGCCATTGGAGGACTGCCGAACATCTACACTCCAACACTTTCCTGTCACATATTAATGGGGGCCTGTCCGGGAGCTTCACTCAGGTACTAGTACCAGAACGTCAATTTGTGGTAAGCGTACTTCACTTTGCTAAAGTAGCTTTTCAATATTATCATTAATTTTCATATTTATATGGTGCTGTGTGTATTGTGCATTCCGAGAGTAGCATATGGTGAGTGTGAGATAACTTTGGATTACGTGATGACTGTAGGCCTCAGTCATTCTGTTAATTGGCCATCTCTCCGTGTTATTACTCGTGTTTACCACATTTTGTCCCTAGGATATTTCTCACATTATCGGCAGATCATCATTGTGGCACCCTGGTACTTTGGTTTGTCATCGGGTCAAAGCACCCTATCTTCTGCAATCCGACCGAAGTAGGATAATAGGGCCATAGTTCCTCAAGCACGGACTTCGTTGCTGAGTTGGGACCTCAGCAGCAGTTCTCGTCACCAGTTGACACTCGCACCCCTACACGTCGGTCAGAGATGATGATATTTACTTAGGTAGGGAATTAGCTTTCTTTTTACAGAGCACAAAATTCGCTAATTCTGTAAGTATCATATTCATTTAGTGGGAAACCCTTGCTTATGTCCTATAGAGACTCGGCAAGGTATGCCAACATTCTTGGACTACTTAATTTACTTTTGGAGCAATTAAATGTTTCATTTGTTTTAGAAACTCAGTTTCACTTATTTAGTAGGATTTTCTTGCCCTTATTCTCTTACATTGAGTACCGGGTACAAGATTTCCTGCGATTTTGATTTACTAATCATTTACCATCCTATAATTAACATTAATTGTTAAAGATTAAAATTGCACAGGATAGTTACCAGTTGCCACGTTATCCTGTTTCTGACATTTACCATATCACAACTATATTCGTGTACATTTATTTGCTATCTTTCACCATGTTTCGTCTCCAAGCTTTCCGTAACGATCCAGCTGGTGAAATAGGGACCTTATGTCGTGTCAAGAGGACTGAATTACAAACTCTTGCACACGAGTATCAACTAGATGTTCCCCATGGAGCCAACAAAAATGAGCTTCATAACTTAATTATGGATTACCTTTTAGATGAAGGGAAAATTGACTCTGAAACTCACGAAACTTATTCTATTGCAGATAAACATTATCTGGCGGCTATAAAACTCAAACTCGAGCTCGCAAAGCTCGAGCGAGAGCAACAAAAAGAAGCCCTCGAACAACAAAAAGAAGCTCTACAACTGAGGGAAAGAGAAGCTGCAATAAGGAAAGAAGAGTGGGAACGAGAAGCTGCAATCAGGAAAGAAGAGAAAGAACGAGAAGCTGCAATCAGGAAAGAAGAGAAAGAACGAGAAGCTGCAATCAGGAAAGAAGAGAAAGAACGAGAAGCTGCAATCAGGAAAGAAGAAGCAGCAATCAGGAAAGAAGAACAGGAACGTGAAGTCATCCTCAAGTAACGTGAGACTGCAATATTCAGAGAGCGTGAGCGAGTACAGCTTGAAGCAACACATCGTCATCAGGAGATGCAACGCGAGCATGATAAAAAGCAAGCGGATATGGCTATAGAATGTCGTCAACGAGAACTGACGTTGGAAACTTTCACACCACACTCAACGCCAGCAAGCTACCGCTAGTCTTCCAGTAAGTTTCAATGTCTCCCATGCAAGTAAGTTAATGCCACCATTCGTTGAGACAGAGATTGATGTTTTTTTACCACCTTTGAGACCCTAGCTAATAAACTTAGCTGGCCTGCTGATCAATGGTCTACCCTTCTCAGAGTGCATCTGACAGGTAGAGCTGCAGTTACTCTCAGTAACTTAGCGTCTGAGAATGACTACCAGACCCTGAAGCAAGCAGTTTTGGATGCCTACCTTCTCTCCACCGAAAGCTACAGACGAAAATTCCGTGACCATCTTAAGGCAAGTACCACCACCTTTCTAGAATTTGCCAATACAAAGAAAAGATATTTCATGAAATGGCTGGAAGCAGCACATGTCTCTACATTTGCAGAACTCATCAACCTCATGCTAGTTGAGGAATTCTTGAGACGTGTTCCCCCTTCCGTCCGTTTATATCTAGCAGATAAAGAAGAAACTGACTACATCAAATGTGCGAAGTCGGCTGACACCTACAGCCTCATCCACCGGCTGACACCATCACCACCTCCCAGTAAGAAGTCTTGGTACAGTTACGATAAAGTGAGTACAGATGAAGCGAGCTCACAATTGTATTGTAAGTATTGCAAACTCTATGGACATACCATAGATAGATGTGGGAAGGCTCAATACAAGAGCAATGATTCTACTAAACCCAAACAGATTCCTCCTAAGTCCGGTAAGCCTGTGATGAATGTTGGTGTTCATGTTCATGATCTTTCTCTCTTCAGTAAACACCTGTATCCTGGAACTGTCTCGACCAACGGTACAGATTCGGAGGGACGTTTCAAATTGAAGATCTTGAGGGACACAGCGGCATTTCAGTCTATTATATTGAAATCAGCTGTGCCTAACATCACATACACCGGAGAAACCGTGTTTATCACTGACCTCACTGCTACTACTCCGTATCCACTCGCCAGAGTCCACCTGGATTGTCCCTTCGTGACCGGTGAAGTCCAAGTCGCCATCAGGGAAAAGCCTTTTCCCATGCCTGGAGTGCAACTTCTCCTGGGCAACGACTTGGGAGAAGATCTGCAACCGTCCAACCTGATCATCACGGACAAACCCCAGGTGTGTACCTCTTCAATGGATAATCCCATCTTTGAATATGTTACAGCAGAGGTCCAAGAAAGTGATCAAGTTTCTCCTCCGGTTTTGGTGACCACCCGTGCACAAGCTGCACGACCACAACCAGCTGACTCTACTGCTACCGCTGTCCCTCAAGACCCTCAGAATCTACCTCCTAATCTTACCAGTTTGGAGTTCCGTAAGTTACAGAGGGAAGATCAATCATTAATACCATTATTCTTCCAGGCTGAGACTCAACCTGACAGTATCCCTGGGTTCTTCCTAGAGAATGAGTTGCTCTACCGCAGATACAGACCCAGCAAGCTGAAGGAGGATGACGATTGGGCCAATGTCGAACAACTAGTGATTCCCACCAGCCTACGGCCCGATATTCTACACGAGGCCCATGGAGCTCTGTTACGACCCTGGGTTCTCCAGTGGAAACCAGAGGTCAAAATTGAGCTATTAAACTTTCTGGTAGTACAGTTGAGTGCATCACGAACGGCAATTGTTTGTATCTTCCCTGCCAAACGTAAGACTATTATTGTTTCTCAAAAAGCATTTAAAGACTGAGCTGGGGGTTGATTATTAAATAATAACATAGACACCAACTTTGCTTACTAATACTTTCTAATCATTTGTAAAGTAACAATACGTTGCATAGGGGAAGATCTTTAATGTGCTTAGCTGCACGATCAATTAGGCTCCTTCCGGCACCACGACATGGGAGGCCTAGCTGGTCGCTAGGAGGTTCTTCTCTGGCTGGCGTTCGTGCGGACGAGACCTACTCTGTGGCTGCACCCCTAATCTCCTCCCTTCTCATCTTACTTATTTCCCTTACCTTAAGTTCCTGTACCATTAAGTTAAGTACTGTATGATTTCTAAGTGTACCTTCTCTGGTAGTAACGATTGGTGAGACCTGGGGGTAGTAGTTGCCAGTGTTTTGGGTAACCCTAAGTGTTGTGTTTTGTATTAGGGTACCACGTGGTGTCTCTACCCTAAGCTGCATCCAGCTTCAGTGCTTATCCAGTAGTACTTTACCCTAGCTTGTTATTAGTGTAAACCTTGTATCCTGCCTATGTGGACCAAGGCTTTTAACGTAAGATAGTGTGGTAAAGTTATTATTATTATTGTTATTGGTGTGAGTGTATATGGGGGGTTGTTAAGGGGTTAATAAATAAGTACATGAATTACAGAGTATCCCTTCTTCCTGTGTGGGAGAGCATTGATCAACCCTTAGACTAACATATATGGTCTAGTAGCAAGTTATTACTACTGTGGATAGTTTATTTTGGGGGCCGGGCCTTTTAGCTCTCCCATATTTGATACTCTTGTCTTCTAACTACCCTTACCCCTTAATAGTACCAAGTCCCCCATAGAAGCCAATACACCATTATTTATAACAAGCTCTTTCTCACTATGGTTTCAACAAAACCTACCACGGAATCAGACAAGACTACTACTGGCCAGGTATGGTAAAAGACGTTAAAAAGTACGTACAACAGTGTCATACATGTCAGTTGGCAGGTAAACCTAACATCTCTATTCCCCAGGCTCCACTAAAACCCATCCAGGTGCATGCGGAACCTTTCCACAGACTCATCATAGACTGTGTTGGTCCTTTGCCCCGGACCAGTTCTGGCAATGCCTATATAATAACTATCATGTGTCCTACCACCAGATTCCCCATAGCAGTTCCAGTAAAGAACATTACGGCTGCTACTGTGGTGAAACACCTATTGAAGATCTTCACCCAGTATGGATTTCCAAGAGAGGTTCAAAGCGACTGTGGCACCAACTTCACCAGTGATCTCTTCAAGAAGACACTGGAGGAGTTCAACATCACACAGGTACTGTCCAGCCCCTATCATCCTGCTTCACAGGGTTCTCTTGAACGTAGTCATCAGACTATTAAAGCACTCCTAAAGAAGTTCTGCAATGACACCTTGAAGGACTGGGATAAACAACTTGATCTCATTATGTGCATTTTCAGAAGTCTCCCCAATGAGTCCCTAGGAGTATCTCCTTATGAGATGCTCTACAGACGTAAGTGCCGTACTCCCCTCAAAGTTTTCAAAGACTCTCTACGTAATGCCACCTTCAGTGACCCTCAGAATGTGCCCCAGTTTCTTCAAAACTTAAAATACATTAATTTTAGAGAGAGAGTACGTAAATTTGCTAATGACAACCTATTGAAAGCCCAGGAGAGGATGAAGACTCATTTTGACCAAAGCAGCAAATTAAGGAAATTTAAACCAGGAGACTTCGTGTTGGCATATTTTCCTATCCCATATTCTCCATTGGAAAACAAGTTTTCAGGACCCTACCGTATCAAGGAGTGCAGGAACAACCACAACTACGTTCTTGAGACTCCAGATAGGCGGCGGAAGACCCAGTTGTGCCACGTCAACCTCCTGAAGCAGTATCAAGGTATTCCCCCCACTGTGTTGGTAGCAGTCTCTACATTTAAAGGTCCATACCTCCACAGTGAAACCTTCCCTGCTTCTCCCGAAAGCATTAACACTGAGACGGTGCTTTCCAAATCAGAAATCCTACCTGATCTTCATCCCAATTTACAGGACTATAATAGTGCTCCTTTGCCATGTTCTAATCCTATTCTCGCCTCGCCAGATATCACGAAGCCTTTCATCCTCCATGTCGACGCCAGTGGTACTGGCATCGGGGGTGACCTGATGCAACAACGAGGCGAGGAGATTCGACTTGTTAGCTACTACAGCTACAAGGAACTACAGCATGATCGAAAGGGAGCCACTCTCCATCGTCCTGAACTTGCAGCACTTCAAACCATATCTGCAAAGTGCTCGGTCTACCACCATCTACTCGGACCACAATCCCCTACACTTCCTGCAGAAAGTCCAATTCAACAATCAACGGCTTCTACGATGGGCTTGATATCTGCAGAATTTCAACCTGGAGATTTCTACATCAAGGGTTCTGACAACATCATAGCAGACGCCCTCTCCAGAGTCTATGAGGCGGAGGCTGCTCCACCTATCACTCTACCACCTGAAGACGTAACTTCACCCGGAACCGCAGGCTTCAGGGGAGAGTTGTGATGATAATCTCTTTCTAGAGAGATTGAGCCTGCTCTTCCCTACCTCAAGTTACGTCCAGTTAACAAGTATAAGATGCTACATTCAAGATACGTCACCGGTAGCACAAAACGTTTTGACCAGGAGGCAAAACGTACCCAAGATCCCCCCTACTCCACACACCCTCCACGCCGGCTTGTCAACCAGCAAACTACCCATTCCAGCCTGCCTGCTCCTGATTGGTGACCCGCTGACTGCGCACCTGCACACTGCACCTCCGTGCCATCTACCTGAATCGACGTCGGAGCCCTGACCAGCTATCAACTTCAGAATATTCTTTGTGCTCTTAGAGTTGACATCTCTCTCTGGCATACTAAGCTCACTGGCTTGTATACGAAGGGAGGTCTCAGCCATAGCCGATATTCTCAGCACCATTTTACTATTTCACCTTTATACTATTGTGTCTCACATTGTCTTTGCATTTATCTTTGTTATTTAATCGTACTTTTCATTCCCCCGAGATTTGTCTTTATTTTCTTTTATGTTTAAAGTAAATATATTAAAGTTTCATTGTTCATACTTTATAATAATAATAATAATTTTTATTTAGGCAAAGGTACATACATAAAGAGATTTTACAAAGTTTGTTGGCTTTATAGATAGGCTTTGTGTTTTACGTGTTCCTCCCTCTCACTTACCACAGACAACACGCAAGCAGTCTATCTTTTTTATATGTATGACCAGGCATTGACACCTGCCATTGGAGGACTGCCGAACATCTACACTCCAACACTTTCCCGTCACAATATATATATATATATATATATATATATATATATATATATATATATATATATATATATATATATATAAAATTAGGGGTACCACCTCTGGTGCAATTGTAAGGACCCACAGCCTCGAAGAAGAAAATAAAGAGTATTCAGAGATCTTGTGGATTCCCATTGAACATTTTAATCTTTTCTTCTCCTACTACCCCTATTATTTTTGTATATATTTTGTTTTATTTTATTTTATTGCAATGCTACAGTTTACAGAGTACACACACACACATATATAAAACAATATATCAATAATACTACTACCAAGAACTAACATGCTTAAAAGAAATTAGAACTAGAGACTGCTATGGGGAGTATATCTTCGCCAGCTTCAGAGTCAAGGGTGCCGAGTCTGTCCTGTCTGTGGGTGCAGTTTATAGAATTCCTAACACTGATGTGTCCGAATTCAACTCAAACCTTAGAAATCTAATACTTGATAACAGACTGAACAAAAACCACCTAATTATCGCAGGGGACTTTAATATTGACCTCTGCGAGCCAGAACACCCAACTGCTGTTAGCTTCCTCAACTGTATGAATTCCTGCTTCCTCATACCCTTAATCACTAGACCTACTAGAATCACTGATAGCACTGCCACGACTCTAGATCACATCTGGACAAACATAACCTCTCCGCTTACTTCAGGTATAATCACCGATAGCACTACAGACCATTACCCCACATTTCTCTTAACTAACATTAGCAAACCACCTCTTGAGTCAAGAGACATACGTTTTAGACTACACAATGAAACTGCTATAGACAATTTTATAACTGCTACTGATAATGTCAACTGGGAGTCCGAGTTAGGTAACATAGAGGACATCAACCTAGCAGTGCAATCTTTTCTTCAAAAAACTCTTAGCCTTTATAATACCCACTGTCCTATGATTACAAAACAAGTCACAACCAAAAGGCTTAACAATCCCTGGTTTACAAAGGGAATACTTAAATCTATTAATAAAAAACATGACCTTGAGAAGAAGTATAGGTTAGGAATTGTCTCCAAAGAATTCTCAAAGAATTACTCATTATTGCTATCTAAGATAATTAGACGAGCCAAAACTAAATACTACGAAGATAAATTTACCCAAATAAAGATCAACATTAAACAAACTTGGAGAACAATTTCTCAAATATTGGGATCAAAGAAGTCTTTAAATAACAAACCGACTCTCCTGTCTAATAACGATGGTCAGCTTTCAGCCTCTGATTCTGCTATTGAGTTCAATAGGTTCTTCTCTTCCATTGGTTCATCCCTTGCTAATGATATTCCATCTTCCAGTACTGACATTAAGGACTATCTTACAGGTAACTATCCACAGTCTCTGTACCTAAAGCCTATTAATTCCACTGACGTCAATGAGATAATCCTTTCCCTTAAAACCAAGTCTGGTGCCCTTGAGGAGATACCAACTTTAATCTACAAAAAAGCCTCCAGATCTTTAGCCCCTGCTATTGCTTTGCTCTTCAACAAGTCACTTGAACTCCAAACCTTTCCAGATATTCTAAAAAAAAGCGAGAGTAACGCCTGTCCACAAATGTGGTGATCTCACAGATGTTAACAACTACAGACCTATATCAATCCTGCCAAACTTGTCAAAAATTTTTGAAAAACTAATCTATAAGCAGCTTTACTCATATCTAGCCAAACTCAATATACTTAGCACTTGCCAATATGGCTTCAGGCCCAAAAAAAGCACTAACGATGCACTTATTAGTATGCCTAACTCGATTCATACAGCTCTTGATAGAAATGAGTTCCCTGTTGGGTTATTTGTGGACCTGCGTAAAGCTTTCGATACTGTCAACCACCAAAACCTTCTTCTTAAATTGCATCATTATGGTGTCAGAGGACACTCCCTACAATACCTCAAATCCTACCTTACTGACAGGCTCCAATGTGTTTCTGTGAATAATACAATTTCTCCCACCCTACCCATCAACATTGGTGTTCCCCAGGGCACTTGGCCCTCTCCTCTTTCTCATCTACATTAATGACCTTCCAAATGCCTCCCAACACCTCAAACCAATTCTATTTGCTGACGACACAACCTTCATTTACTCCAGTCCTGATCCCCTTGCTCTAAATGCCACAGTAAATACTGAGCTAAATAAAGTCCATCTGTGGCTAACTGCCAACAAACTCACCCTTAACATTGACAAAACTTTCTATATTCTGTTTGGCAATAAATCCTCTAATCAAATAAATCTCAAAATAAACAATACCCAAATTTGTAACAAATTAGATGGCAAATTCCTTGGCATTCTCATTGACCACAAGCTGAATTTCCAGGGACACATTCTAAACATATCAAAAAAAGTTTCAAAAACTGTGGGCATTCTTTCTAAGATCAGATATTATGTACCACGCCCTGCCCTGGTGACTCTCTATTACTCCCTTATCTATCCATATCTCAACTATGGTATTTGTGCTTGGGGCTCTACTACCCAAAATCACTTACGTCCTCTAATTACTCAACACAAAGCTGCTATTAGGACAATATCCAATTCTGGCCCCAGACATCACTCGGTACCCCTACTCAAATCTCTGAATATGTTAGACATTAAGTCACTGCACATTCTCTCATGTGTATTATACATATATAAAACGCTAAACTATAATGCCAATCCTGATCTCAAAAGCTTCATAGAAGGTTGTAACAGAACCCATGAGCACCACACCAGAAATAAATACAGTTTTGATATTCCTAGAGTACGACTTAATCATACCAGAAATGCTCTACAAATCAAGGGGCCCAGAATGTGGAATGACCTTCCCAACCATGTTAAAGACTGTACCTCTCTCAACCAGTTTAAGTTAAAAACGAAGCTATACCTAATAAATTCTCTGTAACCTACCTTACCCCTCTGTTGTCAACCCATGTATGTTTTTTTGTTTTTTTTGTTTTTCAAATCAACGCTGTTGATTTGTACAATTTGTATTTGTACAATTACAAATACAATTTGTAATTGTATTTGTGCTGCTTTTTCAACAATGTTCCCCCCTCTTTTACCTCTATTTTTATTTGTTCTCAACACATTTTATTCTTTTTCCCATTAGTTTTAAGCTTTAGTCATTAATGTTTTTCCTGCCCGAAACGCTTTGCGTAATAGTGGCTTTAGGCATTGTATGTACTAGCTCTATCTATAAAGCCAACAAACTTTGTAAAATCTCTTTATGTATGTACCTTACCTAAATAAAAATTATTATTATTATTATTATTATTATTATTATTATTATTATTATTATTATTATTATTATTATTATTATTATTATTATTATAAGTGTTCGAAGACCTCATCCAGCTCCTCGGAGTTTGGGTGCATACCCAGGATACAGCATGCATTTTCCCTCTGATCTGCGATACTGAGGTGATGGAACAGGAAACTGGCCGTTTATGAGTCTTTAGTTTTCCCAATGAGTTCCTCGCCCACCTCCTTTAAGAACTTAAGTGCACATTTACCCCAGGCGCCCAGAGTCTCAGAGCCTATCGGCACAAACCTGTAACAACGTTCTAGGTCTCTGTACTTTCTGGGTCTCTCTGAAGGTGGCTGCCCCACCTCCCTCACCTGTGCTGTAAGGTTGATAGGTATCAGCCAATGTAGACGCACACGTGTAATCCCATACGACCTGTTTACCTTCCCTCCATGGCTGCAGGGTGACTCCATCTGGGCATTTTTGGCTGTTGTCAGGTCTGCTCAACTGAGGTTCCCTTGGTGCTGGACACCCAGCTGTAGCTAAACTTCTCTTGATGATGTCATTGACTGCTTCATGTCTGGCAATCTTTCCCTGTGTCTTACGACAGATGAGACCATGGCTGCCGTATTGGTCCGCCCGTGCATAGCTGCAAATACACCAGTGTTCGGTGGAGATAGGGCGGGCAAGGCGCAGGGCAACACCAATACTTAAGGCCTGATGGTCCAGGCGGGTGCCCAAGGCAAAATTAGGGACTGCCAACAGGAAGTCCCCGGCATGGGGCGCTTGCACAGCTAGGAGACGTGCTCTGTCCTCCCCAGAAGCTGCCTCCAGCAATGCTTTAGTGATGTTCTCCACTATGGGGTTGTCTCATTTGGCCTGTTTGTCGTTGTTTAGAAAAGTTGGTCCAGGGTGTGAATTGGCAAAAGTGTCCCACTGACCAGCTCTTTCCTCAAATTTGGGATCATGTATACCAATGGAGTTCCTTAGGTATTCTGGTAGTATTTCATTCACCAATTATTTCATTCTATCCATATCTCAACTATGGTATTTGTGCTTGGGGTTCTACTACCCAAAATCATTTACGTCCTCTAATTACTCAACACAAAGCTTGTGTTTGTCAACCTATTGTATTTGTGCTGCTTTTTCAGTCATGTTCCCCCTTTTTTTTATCTTTATTTGTATTTGTTCTCAACACATTTTATTCTTTATGCTCAATTAGTATTAAGTCTAGATATTAATGTTTTTCCTGCCCGAAACGCATTGCGTAATAGTGGCTTTAGGCATTGTATGTACTAGCTCTATCTATATATCGATCCATTAATGTAACATCACTTGTATGTATGTACCTTTCCTGAATAAACATATTTATTATATTTATTTATTTATAATTCACTTGTAGCACTGGGCGAGGATAAGAATGCTGGCAATGCTAGCTGTGTCGCCTTGCGAATACCTATACCCCCGAGTCTAACTGGGAGCGTTGCTTGGTCCCACTGGTCATCTTGCAGGGAGAGGTTTAACACTTTCATATATATTGACTTCAAGAGTGAGTCATATTCCGTTAATTTTGGGCTGTCGAAGGAAGGAGCACACCTGAGGAAATAGGTAAGTGGGCAAAGTCAGGCACCTTGTGAGAAGGTACAAAGCATCGTGAGCATCCAAAGCCCCTATTCTTCTCTCCATCCTCCTCAGGTCGTTCAGTTTTTCTTCGAGGACAACCTCAATGGCGCTCGAGCCCAGAGGTGCCCCTAGCAGCACACTGTTGGTGGGAGCGATCACTGGGGCTCCTGACAATAAGATTCGTCCTGCATCTATGATTGGTTGGCTGGATGAGATGATTTCACACTTTGATGGGTTTAGGGTGAGGCCTAACTCCTCTCCCTTAGATTTCACTAGCTGTAGATATCCTAGCAGGGATTCCTGTGTCCCTGCCAGGGTGCCATCCTCCAGGAATCAGATGTTGATTTCACTGGACAACCTGCTTGTGACCTCTTTAACTGCCATGCAGAAAAGGAAAGGGGCAAGTGGGTCTCCCTGCTGGACTCCTTCTGCAGAAGAAACTTCATGTCCCCAAACAACTGTGTCGATTCCCTACTGTACCCTGCTGAGGCGAAGGGAAGTAGACAAGGAAAGCTTGTTCGAACTGCTTCCAGTACCACATCCCTTTTTTATCTAGTTGAAGGCATTTTTAAAGTCTAATTTAATTAATGCCTTATTTTCTGGGAGGTCCTTAATATAGGCTCGTGTTGCATGAGCTGCTGCTTCACAGCCATGGGGGACACCAAAACCTAGTGATGGGGTCGAAGCATCGTTGCATCTTCTATGCTAATTTTTCTGACAGCTGCCCTAGCAACAAGGCGCCGAAGTGTGTTTCCCACGACAATGGGGTCTGACTCCACCACCCTTCTTCTTAAGGGGCACAAAGGGATGCTCCGAAGAAGAAGGGTTTAATTGTATCTGGGATCAGCCAAGAGAGGCAATCGTTGACAAACTTCGTGACCTCTGACAGTAGTGTCTTGGCAACTTCGCCGAGAACTGGGTTTGTCATCTCCTTGAGGTGCTGAGGTCTTACTCCAGTGTATCCCCTTGCTGAGCCTGGCGGAAATGACATGATGGCATGGTATACCTCTGACACTTGGAGAAATAGAGGTCCCATGTCTAGAACATTTGTGTCCCGAGCAGTGGGTTCCCATGGTACTCGGGGAGGGTGCTTCTCTCTCAGTGAGTCGGTAGTTGCAGTATTTCTAGGTGCGATTGTTTCTTCACTTGTAAGTAACCTAATTGCCCCTACTGTGTTGACCTCTTCAATTTTTTGGTCACTTGTGTTCCTTACTTAAAATTGTCATTGGAACTCTTCGGTCTGCCATGACGGTTTTTGCATTGAGGAGGGATGGGGATCAAGTTGTCAACTCTGAGGAAATTATTTATTGCCCTAGTGACTGATGAGGCTAGTGACTTGCCTCCTCTTGCAGGTACGCCTAAGCAAATATTGCCAAACAGGAGCAAGTTATGCCATGCTTTAATGGTGGCCACGGCATTAAGATTTGCAGACCGTTCATTCACTTTCCTGAGCAGGTCTGTATATTTCCTTGCTGCAAATGGGCGCGCTGCTTTAGGAATGTGGGGAAGAGTTCAGGTGGTGAATGCTTTGATGGCCTCCAGAAGGTCATCTGATGATATAAAGTTTGCTGGGATGTGTGAGGGTGCCGGGGAAACCTGTGGGCTTTCTGTCTACAGGTATGGTCCATGCACCTTCACAGCCGTGGTGTTGACATAGGGTTCCATCGTTTCTAAGGCTTTGAGATTCGTCACAAACCCGACACGTTCCTCTGGGTCTGGGTGCACGTCTGGGTACATTGTCCCCAGGACCCTGTTCTTGGCTGAGGGGTACCTGGTTAGTTGGGGGGGGGGGATCCCCTCCATCTCCCGGGCGAGCTGAGACTCAGGATGTCAATCCTGACCTTAAAAGCTTCATAGAAGGTTGTAACAGATCCCATGAGCACCACACTAGAAACAAATACCTATTTGATATTCCAAGAGTATGACTTAGTCAAACTAGAAAAGAACACTGCTTTTTCCCCAAAAAAGCAGTGAGTTTTCTGAGGGAAGAAAACATATGTCTGGGAGATGCGTCTAGCCGCCCAAGCTGTGCGCGCAAGGAGCCAGTGTTTATATAAGCCCTGCCCATGGATTGGAGGGCCCTCTGTTTTCGACACGCTCGAAGCTGCCACTTACAAAACGTAAACACAGAAGTTTAACCTGCTCAACTGTGCCCTCAACATGGACCCTACACCAGTTCCTATCGACAACGTCTCAGAGCGACCCGTCAACTGATCAACTGGAACATCAGGAACAACTTCAGCCGGAGCATGGCAGCTGGTCCAACAACCACTGTAACGTCAGCAGCTGGACCGTGTTCCACCTAAACAGCAGCAAGCTGGAACAGCAGCAGCTGCACCCACAGCAGCTGGAACACCAACTGCCGGGAACGTCTGCAGCCGGAACACCAACAGCTGCAGCAGCTGGACACCAAAACTGAGCAACAACGTAGTAAGCGAGCGGCGGCTCAGACACTAGGGCAGAGAGCTGGACCAGCTGCAACAGCCCCAACCGAGCATCAGCCGCTTGAACACAGCGGCAGGGACATCTGAATAACATCGTCGGCTTAACTCATCACAGGAAGAACGTCGGCTTAACTCATCACAGGAAGAACGTCGGCTGGACAGGGAACACAGCGAGCACATCGCAGGAAGAACGTCGGCTGGACATCAACCCCTGGACGAAGGCAGCTAAGACGGCAGCGGCTGTGACAACCTTCCGGGCTACACCGGGCAGACAAAACGTCTGGATAAACCAGAGGCCTGGGAGGCCGCAGTATCTTCCAGGCTACACCGGACAGACAACATGTCTAGATAAACCAGCAGCCTGAGAGGCCGCAGTTTCTTCCAGACACATCGGGAATCGGTGGCCCAGGCAAGGGCGTAGAAACCGAAGTGGCCCAGCCAAAGGCATAGAACTGAAATGGCCCCAGCCTGCTGGCCATAAACCGGCAGTGGCCCCATCCTGGGGCATAAACAGAAGGGGTCTTGGCCTGGGGCATAAGAAACTGGAGTGCCCCCAACCTGAGGCATAATAATCTGAAGAGGCCCCAGCCTGGGCAATAAACTGAAGTGGCCCCGACCAGGGGCATAAGAAGCGGAACCGGCCCCAGCCTGGGGCATAAAACTGAAGTGGCCCCAGCCTGGGCCACTTGTGATGGTGTTTTGGTCACACTGGTGTTTCTTGTTGTTGGTGGCCACTTCATTCCTTCATTCACTTCACGGTCTACCGTGATTGTTCGGTGGTTGTCCTTGACCGTGAGGACTACCTCCGAAAAGCAGATGTCTTGCTCTCTGACTCTCGCACTTATGCTCCTCTGACTTCTAACCCTTTGGATCGCCTCAAAACTTCCTTTAACCGCAAACTAAGACAGCTCTCTAGTCTTTGCCCTCCTGACTTTGATCTCATTAAACGTTTCCGTGTCATCTGCCCTTCTCTTCCTTATTTCTATGGTCTTCCTAAGACTCATAAACCTGGTGTTCCTCTTCGTCCTATCATTTCTTTACGGGGCTCTGTCAGCTATCCTCTTGCCTCCTGGCTCGCTAAAACCCTGACACCTTACCTTGGCACTTTTTCCCCTGCCCACCTTCGTCACTCTCAGGACTTCATAGAAAGACTGCGCCTGCAACCCTCTTGTAAGATGCTTAGTCTTGATGTCGACTCTCTGTTCACTAATGTTCCGCTCGATGACGTTCTCTCTTTCCTCAGACAGAAGGCGTCAGAGGGCCTCCTTCCTCTCCCACTTCCCACTGACGTTTTCCTCGATCTCATTAGACTCTGTGTTGAATCTAACTCTATCTCTTTCAACGGTAAATATTACACTCAAACTTTCGGCGTCGCTATGGGTTCCCCTCTCTCCCCTGTTCTTGCTAATTTCTACATGGAATACTTCGAAACTGTTCTTCTTCCTTCTATTGATACTCGTCCCTCTCTCTGGCTTCGATATGTTGATGACATTTTTGCTTTATGGCCTCATGACCTTAATCTTTTCCAGCCTTTCCTCGTCTCTCTTAACAATCTGGCTCCTTCTATCCATTTCAAAGTTGAGTGGGAATCTAATTCCCTCCTTCCTTTTCTTGATGTTCATGTTCACAGCTCTGTGTCTGGGTTCTCTTTCTCTGTCTACCGTAAACCCATGCATAGTGGCATGTACATTCACTTCTTTTCCTACCATCCTCCTTCTGTTAAGAAAAGTGTCCTCGTCTCTCTCTTCCTCCGCGCTCTACGCATCAGCGACCCTCAGTTTCTTGATTCTGAAATTGCCTTTATCTACAAATCATTCTCTCGCCTTGGTTATCCTTTGCATTTCATCAACTGTGCCCACTCTCAAGCTAAACGAAATTTCTTTCATCCTAAACCTGCTTCCAACACTAGTAGCACTGTACTATGCCTTCCCTTCATATCTGAACTCAAAACTTTTACCAATACCTTTCGTCCTCTTGACATTAAACTCGCCTTTCGACAAACTAACACACTTCGTAGCAATCTAGTTCACACTGCTCCTCCTGCTTCTAATGCTGCTGGTGTCTACTCTATTTCCTGTTCATCTTGTCCTCTCCAATACTTTGGCGAAACTGGCCGTACACTGAATGACAGACTTAAAGAACACAAGAGAAGTGTTAAGTCTGCAGACACTAACAATGCTCTCTTCTGCCATGTGAGGGATTCTAATCATCCCATTGATTGGTCTTCCTCCAAAATAATCTTTCCTGCCTCTACTCTACACAGACGCCGTCTTGTAGAATCGGCTCTTATAAACAATGTACCCAACATGAACTTGAGTCCTGGCTTTGTTGCTGTGGACTCTTCCCTTTCACAGTATATACTCAAATGCTCTAATCTTTCTAACAAACGTGACTTAACATAAGCTTTCCCCCTTCCATTTCTTTCTTTCTCTTTCCTTTTCTTCTCCCTTTTTCTGTTTATTGTCTTCTCCTACGCTCCCTTGCTATCCTCTTCTTTTTCCTATTTCTATCTCCTTCGGTGGTTATAATAGGAGCTGCCTCGTATGGGCCAATAGGCCTGCTGCAGTTCTCATTACTACTATCCCCTACACCTGACTTTCCTCCTCAGCTCTCTCTTGCCTATTTATTGCCTGTCCCTACCTCCTCATCACAATCGACTTGAGAATGGTCCAAGACGGACCGAAACGTCGTCGTCCCTTCAATTTCTAGTGTGTGGTCTGGTCAACATACTTCAGCCACGTTATTGTGACTCATCGCCTGCACATTCTTCTGAATTTCTCCTTGTAGAGTCTATAGGGTTAACTGTATCCCCATTACCCTGTACTGCCCCTTGCTCTGCCTCCCGGTCTCCTGCAGGTGCTGCTATCCCTTCATTATAAGAATGGATATCACTAGTTGCCCCACCCCCACCTGAAGGGTTTTCAAAATTCCCTGTGAACCTTGGCATGAGCTGATCGGCATGCCTTTTCCAATTAATGTTCCCAAAACTCTGCACTTGCACAGTGAAGTTCCTGCGGCCTAGGACCTCCCTAATTTCCCTTCCACCCAGGGCTTTCCACTTCCAAAATTCCTTGCATATACTGCATCCCCCTCATTAAACAACAATTCCTCTCGCTGAGCCAACTGACTGGCCAAGCTAGTTACCGATTTCTCTTTATTGGGATCTGTCTTTACTGCTTCCATGTGCACTTTAAAGTGTCTATTAAACAGTAATTCAGAAGGAGATTTACCAGTAGTAGAATGAACAGTTTTCCTTTGATTATATAAAAATCTACAGTCTTGTATTAATAGTACCTTCCGTAAACCGCTTTAACCCTTCTTTCAAGGATCTCACTGCTCTCTCTGCTAGACCATTTGAAGAAGGATTATAGGGGGCAGGTGTTACATGTTTAATACCATTTTTCCTAAAAAAATCCTCCATTTCCACAGAAACAAAATAAGGAGCATTGTCTGAGACAATTATGTCTGGCAATCCAAAATTACAAAATGTTTTCCTTAGTAATTCACAAGTTACAGATGATGTGGTGGAATTACACACATGAACATCCAGAAATTTGGTGTATGAATCCACCACCACTAGGTAATATTTATTATCCATAGGTCCCGCATAATTTACATGAAGTCTAGACCAGGGTTTTCCAGTGCATGGCCAAGAAAGTACTGGGGCCTGGGGTTTCTGATAATTCTTAAAGCAAATATGACAATTTTTTGTTACCTCAGCAATATCCTGGTCTATTTTTGGCCACCAAACCCAACTTCTAGCTTCTGCTTTCATAGCATTTATGCCATTATGGCCTACATGCAGCTGTTCCAAAATTTTACATCTCAGTTCCCCAGGCACCACCACTCTATTCCTATACAAGAGTACATCCTGGTGAATACTAAGATCAGCCTTCACTGCAGCATACTCTGACAATAACAAATTATCATTCCAACCATATTTGACATTTTTCAACAACAGACTTAATTTAGGATCTCTACCAGTTGCCTTCCTAATAGTCTGGAATGAAATATCCTCAAAAGACATAGATTCCACCAGGTTAACATACTCCACTGGAATACTGGAATTTAATTCTTCTGTCACAGGCAATCTACTTAATGCATCAGCTACTACATTATCCTTGCCTGGCTTAAACTCTATGTTATAAATAATGGTGTGTTGTGGGCTTCTATGGGGACTGGTACTATTAAGGGGTAAGGGTAGTTATAAGACAGAGTATCAAATATGGGAGAGCTAAGAGGCCCGGCCCCCAAAATAAACTATCCACAGAAATAATAACTTGCTACTAGACCATATATGTTAGTCTAAGGGTTGATCAATGCACTCCCACACAGGAAGAAGGGATACTCCTATAATTCAGGTACTTATTTATTAACCCCTTAACAACCCCCCATATACACTCACACCTATAACAATAATAATAATAACTTTACCACCCTATCTTACGTTAAAAGCCTTGGTCCACATAGACAGGATACAAGGTTTACACTGAGAACAAGCTAGGGTAAAGTACTACTGGATAAGCACTGAAGCTGGATGCAGCTTAGGGTAGGGAAACCACGTGGGACCCTAATACAAAACACAACACTTAGGGGTACCCAAAACACTGGCAAATACTACCCCCAGGTCTCACCAATCGTTACTACCAGAGTAGGTACACTTAATAATGCCCCGTACTTAACTTAAGGGTACAGGAACTTCAGGTAAGGGAAATAAGTAAGAGGAGAAGGGAGAAGAGTAGGGGTGCAGCCACAGAGTAGGTCTCGTGCCCACGAATGCCAGCCAGAGAAGAAGGCTCCTAGCGACCAGCTAGGCCTCCCTCATGTCGTGGTGCCGGAAGGAGCCTAATTGATCGTGCAGCTAAGCACATTAAAGATCTTCCCCTATGCAACGTATTGTTACTTTACAAATGATTAGAAAGTATTAGTAAGCAAAGTTGGTGCCTATGTTATTATTTAATAATCAACCCCCCAGCTCAGTCTTTAAATGCTCTTTGAGAAACAAGAATAGTCTTACGTCTGGCAGGGAAGATACAAACAATTGTCGCTCGTGATGCACTCAACTGTACTACCAGAAAGTTTAATATCTCAATTTTGATCTCTGGTTTCCACTGGAGAACCCAGGGTCGTAACACTCCTTCCCCCTTCAGAGAAAAAGAAAATGTGACTACTAGAATAGTAGTCATATTTTTTTTGTAAGAGTATGCAGAGAATAAAAAGAAAAAACATATGACAAAAACAAAAAAATCAATCAAAAACAATTTCTCTGCAAAAAAAATACAAAGGAGTTCTCTGAAAGAAAAAAAAAAACATACACAAAAAAATAAAAGAAGAGGGAAGTAAATAAATTGGACACGGAATATTTAATGTCACAGGAGAACCTAAAAAAAAATAACTAAAGCATGACAGTTGGTAAATGGCTTCCTGTGGCCTAGATGAATGTTATTCCGGCAACCTGGACAAAGCGTCGGCCATCACGTTGAGTCGGCCTGGTAGGTGGGTAATGGAAAGATTGAAGTCCTGTAGGTACAACGCCCACCTGAGGATGCGTTTATTCTTACCCTTCATCTGAGTCAGGAAGACTAGTGGGTTATGGTCCGTGTACACTTCCACTATATTACCTGTGAGGTAAACTTCGAACTTTTTACATGTTAACACTACACTTCACCTCACTTCTTTCCTGGATGACTGTGGGATATCAGCTGAATAACCAGAACATAATTTGTAGTCTCACATACAACCAAAGTGTACTTAAGCTCTGCCTTTCCTTTCCAAAGGTGTTTATTTTTATTTTTATTTTAATTTTTACTTTATTTTTTGTTTGTCATCTTTGCCTGTTTTATACTCTTAATTATTTGTTCTTAGTTAATCCCCTTGCCACTAAACCTAGGGCTTTTTATTACCCTGTTAATTAACCATTACTAAGCTAATTATCTTCAAGATCATTTTTTTTTATGATTATTATTTTTCTTATTATTTTTTATTTTACATTTATATTGACAGTCTCTACTGATTTTTTGTGTTTTATTTTATGTAACTTCTGTGTCCTCCCTGGCTATCTATTGGATCTTTATTTTACTTCTAAATTGTTACTATTTTATTGTATCTGCTCTTATTCTTGTGTTTTGCTTTATCGTGTATCTTGTAGCGTGATCCCTCTGCATCTCTATGCACACTGATATTGATCCTGATCAAAATCTTCTGTCTCATATCTATACCAACCAGCACATTGATCATCATTATTGCAAGTATTTCACAGCACACCAGGCTAAAAACAAACTCCAAATAGCACCTATCTATCAGTTTATAACCAAAATGTTAGATCACTTGGTAAACATTTTGACGATTTAAATGCACTACTCACAGCACTAGGTACTAACCTATCGTTCATTATTTTAACAGAAACTTGGCTAAATAAAGACTATACCCAACTCTACAACTTAGCTGGTTATAAAGCCATTCATAACTGTAGGCCTAATAAAAAAGGTGGTGGCACAGCTATATATTACCGAGATACATTTATCTGCAACAGTGTTATTAGTGACAGGGATGACTACTGTGAATATACTTTTGCTCAGTTTACAATTAAATCCCTTAAATCCTCTTTGACTATTGGAGCCATCTATAGATTTCCTAATACTAACATAGCTTCTTTCTCAGACAACCTAAGGAATCTTATTATAAACAACAATCTCAACAAAAACCACATCATTCTGGGAGGAGACTTTAATATTGACCTGGGGCAACAAAACTGCTCTCAAGTTGACTATTTCCTTAACAGCATGAACTCCTGTATGCTAATCCCCACTATCACCAAACCTACCCGAGTCACTCAAACATCAGCCACTACCTTGGACCACATATGGACAAACATAACAGCTCCCCTTGTATCTGGTATAATCTACGACAGAACAACTGACCACTATCCTACCTTTCTCATAGCGAACATGGACATAACACCACCAAAAAGCAAGAAACTTTCATTTAGGCTACACAGTGAATCAGCTTTAGACAATCTTACAGAGGCACTTCACAATATTAACTGGGATTCTGAATTCAATAATACCCATGATATAAATTCATTAGCTAACCTCTTCCTCTCCAAAACTCTAAGCCTCTACAACCTTCATTGTCCCCTTCTTACAAAGCAAGTAACTGACAAAAGATTAAACAATCCATGGCTCACAAGTGGCATTCTCAACTCAATCAACAAGAAACATGAATATGAAAAGAAAGTTAGGATTGGCCTAGTTTCAAAGGAAGTAGCTAAAAGGTACTCATCAATACCAATGATGAGTATTGAGCATTGATCAATATCAATGGTACTTATGATACCAGTATCATAAGAAAGGCAAAACTTGCATATTATGTGAATAGATTCAATGAAGCAAAATTCAACATGAAAAACACTTGGAAAACTATCTCTAGTATCCTAGGAACTAAACAACACTCACATAACCAAATAAAACTCTACAAGGATGGGGATATACCGTCAACTGATTTAGAAATGGCAAATGAATTTAATAGTTTCTTTTCATCGGTTGGTGCTAATCTTGCCAGTAAAATCCCACAGACTCAGACACATATTATCACATATCTCTCAGGCAGCTATCCAAACTCTCTTCTCCTTTCACCAATCAGCCCGGCAGATGTTGTGTCCATCATACACTCTCTAAAAACCAAGGCAGTGAACACCAGTGAAATTCCGTCCATTGTGTACAAGAGAGCCTCCCATGCCCTTGCCCCACCCATAGCACTACTGTTCAACAAATCTATAGAGTGTCACACCTTCCCTGATATCCTCAAAAAAGCAAGAGTAACGCCAGTCCATAAAGGAGGCAATCCGGCGGACATAAACAATTATAGACCAATATCAAATCTACCCATTCTATCAAAAATATTTGAAAAAATTATTTACAAACAGCTCTATTCCTACCTCGTAAAATTCGACATACTCAGCCCCTGCCAGTTTGGCTTCCGGTCCCAAAAGAGTACCAATGATGCAATCATTAGTCTCCTTGACATTATCTACTCAGCCCTTGACAAAAATGAGTTTCCGATTGGACTCTTCATTGACCTAAGAAAAGCCTTTGATACTGTTAATCACAACTACCTCTTACTTAAACTCCAGCATTATGGAATCCGAGGCCTTGCCCTTGAGTACATCCGATCCTATCTTAGTGACAGACACCAATATGTAACCATCAATGATACAACTTCTTCCACTCTACCAATTACCGTTGGAGTGCCACAGGGCAGCATCTTAGGACCTCTTCTATTTCTTATATATATAAACGATCTGCCTAATGTCTCTAATATTCTCAAACCTATATTGTTTGCTGACGATACTACCCTTATCTACTCAAACCTCAACCCACATACACTAAATAATGTTGTGAATAATGAATTAAAAAAAGTCCACTTATGGATGTCAACGAACAAACTAACATTAAACATCGAAAAGACTTACTACATCTTATTTGGAAGCAAATCATCAAATGCAATTCAGCTACAGATAGACAACATTAACATCAGTAATAAAAATGATGGCAAGTTTCTTGGCCTATTCCTAGACAAGAGACTCAACTTCAGCACCCACATTCAACACATAACTAAGAAAGTCTCTAAGACAGTTGGTATACTCTCCAAAATCAGATATTATGTTCCTAACTCTGCTCTCCTCTCACTATATTATGCACTAATCTACCCCTATCTTAATTATGGGATCTGTGCATGGGGGTCTACCACTGCAAACCACCTTAAGCCCATCATCACACAGCAAAAATCTGCTATCAGAATAATAACTAACTCTGCTTTCAGACAACACTCAGCTCCCTTGTTTAAATCTCTAAACTTGCTAAATATTAACTCCCTCCACACATTCTCTTGTGTCAACTACATTTACAAAACCCTGTTCTTAAATGCAAACCATGCTCTGAAACTCTCCCTGGACAGATGTAATAGGACCCATTATCACCACACCAGAAATAAATATCTCTTTGATATCCCCAGGGTCAAACTTAATCTGTGTAAACACTCTATGCAAATTAAGGGACCTAGTCTATGGAACTCACTCCCTAGTGAATTGAAAAACTGTAAAACTTTTGCCTTATTTAAAAGCAAAACCAAAAAGTACCTAACTTCATCTATTTAGTTTCCTACACTGAGCTTTAAATTTGCTCTGTACCTAGTGGTACCCAATCTCCTAATTTTTATGTAATATCAAACAACCTTATCATTGTGTTCATTGCTGTCTTCTTTTATGTGCTAGCCATATGCTGTATTGTGACTACCAATTTTTATCAACTACCATTCAAGCTGTTATTGCAATCAATCTTATATTGTTTCTGCTGTATTGTGCCTACCAATTTGTTGTCAACTACCATTTTAAGCTGTCATTGCAATCAATCATAGCTACCTATGTGCTTTAATATACTGTACCTATAATTTTCTCTCATCTTTTTTTTTTTCATTCCATGTAATCTGTTATCATTTTTTGTCTATAAATTTTGCAAGTATTTACCTCCTTAAAATTTTCTTAGATTAAGGACCTGCCCGAAACGCTGCGCGTGCTAGTGGCTTTACAAGACTGTAATTACCATAATTGTATCCTCACATTCCTTATGTACATTCTTGTATATGCATAAATAAATAAAATAAATAAATAAATGAACTAGCGCCAACGCCTCTTTTTCTACCACTGAATAATTACGTTGCGTCTTGTCGAATTTCACAGAGTAATAATATACTGGGTGTTCCACTTGATCATCCCCAGTTTGCAACAACACTGCACCAGCACCCGAGTCAGACGCGTCCACATGAATTTTAAACGGTCGATCGAACCTTGGACTAGCAAGCACTGGGGCGGAAGCTAAGATCAATTTCAAATTTTTAAAAGCCTCTGCACAGTCTGATGACCACTTAAATTTAACGACTTTCTGCAACAAGTCTGTGAGAGGAGTGGCAACACTGGAAAAGTTCTGACAAAAACGTCGATAGTACGCACACATACCGATAAATCTTTGAACGTCCTTTTTAGACTTTAGTACTGGATACTCCAGAATGGCACTGATTTTATCTTGCCGAGGTAACACTTTTCCTTGGCCCACTTCATAACCGAGGTACGTCACTGTGCCTTTGCCAAAATGACACTTTTTAGCATTTAAGGTAAGATTTGCCCTTTTCAAGATTGCAAACAACTGGCGTAACCTAGCTATGTGGTCAGCCCAATTACTGTCGAAAAGCACGATATCATCTAAAGACGCCCGACAATTTGGCACCTTAGCGAGCAGAGAGTTCATGAGTCTCTGGAACGTGGCAGGGGCATTACGCAAGCCAAATGGTAACACTTGATACTCAAAAACACCCTCGGGTGTCACGAACGCAGTTAGTTGTTTAGCACGTTCAGTGAGTGGATTTGATAATACCCCCTCGAGAGGTCGAATTTCGAAACGTACTTGGCATTTCCCAACTCGTCGATGCAGTCCTCGAGGAGGGGCAGCGGATAGGCATCCACAATGGTCACCTTGTTGAGCTGCCGATAGTCGGTGCATAATCGCCAGGAGCCGTCTGGTTTGGGGACCAAAAGGCAGGGCGAGCACCAAGAGCCCTGGCTCGGCCGGATGAGGCCATGCTGGAGCAAGAAGTCGACCTCCTTCCATACGATGGCCTTCTTTTCTGGACTCATCCGATAGGGTTGAAGGCGAATGGGAGTGTAGTCCGTCAACTCGACATCCTGGCAAATGGCATCAGTCTGGGTCGGGACCTCCCCGAACAGACTGGAGAATTCATCAACCAACGACTGCACCTCTTCACTTTGGGCCATCTGCAAATGGGACAGTCCCTCCTCCACAGCATTCACAGAACTAGAATTATTGAAAATGAGATTAGTTGGGTCCCCAGAACAATCATCCCCTCTCTCACTGGAAATGGAAACATTGGTTAGTGCAATGGGCCAATTTGAACGTTAGATCCCTAGGTAAACACTTCGATGATGTTAGTGCCTTGATTGAAGCTATTGACAACAAATTCTCTTTTATCATACTTACTGAAACATGGTTGAAAGAGGATACTACTCAGCTCTTTAACATGCCTAACTACTCAGCAATTCACAACTGTCGTCAAATTCAGAGAGGTGGTGGCACTGCTCTTTACTACCACCAAGAACTAACATGCTTAAAAGAAATTAGAACCAGAGACTGCTATGGGGAGTATATCTTCGCCAGCTTCAGAGTCAAGGGTGCCGAGTCTGTCCTGACTGTGGGTGCAGTTTATAGAATTCCTAACACTGATGTGTCCGAATTCAACTCAAACCTTAGAAATCTAATACTTGGTAACAGACTGAACAAAAACCACCTAATTATCGCAGGGGACTTTAATATTGACCTCTACGAGCCTGAACACCCCACTGCTGTTAGCTTCCTCAACTGTATGAATTCCTGCTTCCTCATACCCTTAATCACTAGACCTACTAGAATCACTGATAGCACTGCCACGACGCTCGATCACATCTGGACAAACATAACCTCTCCGCTTACTTCAGGTATAATCACCGATAGCACTACAGATCATTACCCCACATTTCTCTTAACTAACATTAGCAAACCACCTCTTGAGTCAAGAGTGATACGTTTTAGACTACACAATGAAACTGCTATAGACAATTTTATAACTGCTGCTGATAATGTCAACTGGGAGTCCGAGTTAGGTAACATAGTGGACATCAACCTTGCAGTACAATCTTTTCTTCAAAAAACTCTTAGCCTTTATAATACCCACTGTCCTAACAATTAGAGGTAGAATAAAAGTCACTAGATAGCCATGGAGGATACACAAGTTTGGTGGAGAGAACAAAAAAATCAGTAGAGACTGTCAAGATGAATATATATATATATATATATATATATATATATATATATATATATATATATATAAATTGACAAATGATAATTGTAAAGTAAAATAATCTTAAAGATAATAAATTTTAATTAGCTTAGTTTTAACCTATAATTAGAATGAACTTAATTAAAAGAACAAAATGAGATCAATAATTGATTTCAATAAATGACATAGATCAATACAATTAGATTTACAATTTAAATGGAATAGGGTAAGATTAGATTTAAGAGTAAAATTTTACAATGAAACTGAGGTAGATGCTTGCATAAGTGCATGGAGACTTGACGGATTATTTAGGAAATTATATGAATGAGAGAACATTAGGTAAATGGTAAGGCAGAGACAGCACCTTAGACAAAGTTAGATTAAGTTAGGTTAGGCTCAGGCACTGAAAGAGTTATTTTAAGTACTGGCATTGGTCGGGTTCAGGTTTTCAGATATACCACAATCACTAAAGAAGGCCAGTAGTTGTTGGTCATATTTTATTTCATATCTTTTTCCTGTAGCTTCCTTCTTCGCAAAAATCGTACCATTCCTAGTGTAGCACTGCTTGATAAGACCAGGGTTTTGTTTGCGAATTTGACGCAGCCTGAAGAGGAGGGATCCACGCTGCTTTGTAAGACACTCATTTATATAGAGGTTGGTTTTATACTTAGCAGCTGATTGTATGAGGTCAAACTTCACAGAGGGATTTGCAAGTTTGATGAGCATTCTCCTGCTGCTACGGGGACTGTTTTTATCGATCCTGATAGCTGATTTGATTTCAACATTGACTCTGATCTTTGAATTAATTAGGGTGTGGGCTATGTTACAGCAATTCTCACCTTGTTGTTCATCAGGTAGATCAGTAGAGCTAATTATCAGGGAGTCATGAAGTTGTTGTTGCTCTTGGTCATCTTCGGAAGCCGCCTGGTGAATCTGAAGGAGATTGATCTGTTTTTCCAGCTTTTGAAGGAGGTCACTTTGAGCTGAGTGGGTTTCTTCGGCCTGAATCTTACGTATTTGATCCATTGCACCATTTGCAACAGTTTGTATGTTGAGAATTTCTTGGTTGTTGTTCGTCGACGATTCAAGGAGGCGGTCTATGGTATGTTGTTGTCGGGTGACTGTGGCTTGGAGGGCCGAAATAGCTTCTGATTGCATTTTCACAAGGTAGTGCAGTTTCTGAAGCCATGGGTTACTTCTGAGAGGTTTGAAGTTTAGACAGGGAGCCATAGATTGAATGAATTCTACAGCTAGAGATTCGAGGTGAGTTGAAGGGGGGGGGAGTGAGGAGGGGGAGCGGATGCTGTGTTTACCAACATCGGCGAGGGTTGCAGCGTTGCCAGTGTTTCATTCAGATCTCTAGGAGTAATGGATCCAGAGCGAGAGGCACCCCTACCTTGCTTGTTGTTATGTTTGGGCATGTTTTCAGCGATAGATTCTTGGTAGTGTTTCTAAAGGTAGATACTTGATGAATTATAGTAGGGATGGGCGTATGGGGAACGTTTGGCAGAAGGGTCGTAGATAGGCAGGCGAAAAATGGTTAATTTTGGTTGATTACTGTTAGGGTTCACTGTGAGTTATGGCATATTAAGTCTCCATGCACTTAACTCGCGCTGGGCAGCAGATAGGCCATGCAACGTTGAGTGGAGACGAAATTAACACGAATTTTCAGCAGCAGTGTCGGAGCCGGTGCCACCCGCCATTGTTT
Source organism: Procambarus clarkii (assembly GCF_040958095.1). Lineage (NCBI taxonomy): Eukaryota > Metazoa > Arthropoda > Malacostraca > Decapoda > Cambaridae > Procambarus > Procambarus clarkii. The sequence continues at coordinate 1,766,915 of NC_091155.1, forward strand.
CCCGCCTTTTCCAATTCCACAAGTAGTATTAGTAAGGAGAAATGTTGGACCTGTCACGGAAAAGGTCATTTTAGGAGAGCGTGTACAAGTGTTCGGCTTAAGAAAGTGCCGTCACCAGATTACTTTAAGGATGGTCGCCCTACTTTTGAAGTCAAAGTTGAGGGTGAGAGTTTGATTGCCTTCATGGACACCGGGAGCCAAGCAACGCTCATTAAGCGTTCAACCTTCAGCAAATTCAAACAAGCACGGCTTAAATGTAGTAGTAAACAGCTCACAGCAGTTAATGGGGGACAAATTGACATCTTGGGTCAGGCCACTATTAATTTTGAAATAGATCATGATGGGTCGTACCCTCACACTTGTACAGTGGTTCAGAATCTTGCTTATCCGGGAGATATCTTGATTGGCATGGATTTCTTACACAGGTTTTCATATTCTCTGTCTGCTGAGAAAGGGGCGAGACACTGCCGGTTGAAATTAGGCACTGTATCATATCCGGTGACATTGACTGACCATCCACCTGTTGTAGCTTCCATCCAGCGGAAGCAGAAACATCATGCCAATTACGCAAAATTTTTGTTTCAGTCTCCTCCAGACAATAATAAGAAGTCGTGTATTTTACATGCTTTTGACAAGCAGACTTGCCCACCACGATCATTTAGGTTCCTTAGGGTGGCCGTGGGTCGTCATATCCAGCCTGGTACTACCCTTCTGGTGGCTGGCAGGTTTGATAAACTATTAATTCCCCACCACTTAATTGTTGTCCTGGATAAAGGTGCCCTCATACCTGTAGTCAATCTCTCGCACAAGACCTACCGCTTCAGAGTGGGTGATCGAGTGTCTCATGGTGTTATCTTAGAGGAGACATCGATCTTTCAAGCAGATCCATCGGAAACAATTACAGACACTAAGCAATGTGGCGCTCTTAATGTTAGAGACACTAGTAAGACTCCTAAGCACAGCACAACGGTGGTCACACCACCTGGCGATGCCAACAATTTAAATAAATTAATATCAGCACTAGATTTACAGCACATTCCACAGTTAGAGAGGAAACGGGTGCGGGAAGTTTTGCGGATGTTCCCCAAATTATTTGCAACGGACGACGATCAAATTGGGTTGTTAGACAGAATTGAGCACACCATTCCAACAGGTAATCACGAGCCCGTGTATACGAGACAGTGGAGGCTCCCGGAACAGGCTAAGAAAACTATCAGAGAGGAGTGTCAGAAGATGTTAAGACAGGGAGTTATAGAACCAAGCACTTCACCATGGCTGTCTCCTGTGGTGCTGGTGCGCAAACCGGATGGTAGTTACCGGTTTTGTGTCGACTATCGGAAAGTTAATGAAATTACAAAGGGGGACGTGTACCCTTTACCTCGGATTCAGGAAATTATAGATCAGTTCGCGGCAGCCAAGTATTTCTCCACTCTGGATGCTAAGTCAGCATACTGGGCCATTCCGTTAGCAGTTAAGGACCGTCAGAAAACAGCATTCTCTGATGGGGTTCACCAGTTTCAGTTTAAGCGCATGCCTTTTGGGCTCAAGACAGCCCCTTCCTCATTTCAGAGGGCTATTAACTACATCCTCAGCCCTGTGCTAGGTAGGCATTCATTAGCATACCTGGATGACGTGGTTATCTACTCCAGGTCGTTTGAAGAGCACCTGCGGGACCTGACTGAGACACTTTCATTGTTAGACAAGGCAGGCTTCAAATTAAATATCAACAAGTGCACCCTGGCATCTCAGAAATTCAAATTTCTGGGGTTCCAGGTGAGCACAGATGGCATCCGCCCTGACCCAGACTCATGCCGCGCCATTGCTGAGATGCCCAGGCCAAGGTCAGCAAGGGATGTGCGCCGGTTTCTGGGAGCAGCCGGATACTTCCGCCGCCATATTGAGGGATTTGCTAGTTTAACAGCGCCTTTAACTGACCTTGTAAAGAAGAATGCTAAATTTATGTGGACATTAGAACACGATGAGGCTTATACTAAACTCAAAAGTCAATTAGTTACCGCCGCAGTATTAGCTGTGCCTGACTTTGATAAGGAGTGGGAGGTGCATACAGACGCTAGTGGTATTGCCATAGAAGGGTGCTTAATGCAGCGTGATTCAGAGAACCATCCTCACCCTGTGGCGTATTTCAGTAGAAAAGTGAAGGGACCTGAGGTTAGATACTCAGCAACAGACAAGGAAGCACTTGCTGTGGTTGAAAGTGTTCGTTATTTTGAGCCTTACCTATTCCAACGTCATTTTGTTATTTTCACAGATCACAGAGCTCTCACATACATATTTAAAAAGAAAACAAAGTGTCCCCGGATGTCCCGTTGGTCTCATGAGCTGTCAGCTCACTCGTTTCAGATCCTTTATAAGCCTGGACCATCTCACGTTGTGCCAGACACGTTGAGTAGGAACGTCGCGTCAGTTAACGTAAATGTCAACATTGAAACTATTGCAAGTGATAAAATGAGAGAATTTCAAATGGGAGAACAGCGATGGAAGGAAATAATTGAATATTTGGAGGGTGGTAAATACCCTATGAAGAAAGGTAACTTTCCCCTGCAGCATTTTGAGCTGCAGAAGGGTGTCCTATATTATGTTAACGACATGAAAGATCGTGCGGTTTACCAGTTAGTCATCCCCGACGTGTTAAGATCCTCAGCCGTGAAACTTGCACATGCATCTAAGATCGCTGGTCACCCTGGGGTCTTTAAGACCTATATGAGAGCTAAAACGTTATTCTATTTTCCTAGGATGTTATCTTATATCACTAAGTTTGTCAGATCGTGTCCGAATTGTCAAAGGAGAAAAGGTACCCCTAAGGTACAGGCGCCACTACAAGAGTTCCCTGACATTTTTGAGCCTTTAGATCGAGTGGGAGCGGATTTGATTGATTTACATAGTAGTCATGCTGGTAATCGCTACGTATTGGTGCTAGTGGACCATCTGTCCCGGATTACAACCTTGGTTGCTCTTCCTCATAAGGACGCGCAGACTGTTGCAGACGCTTTCTTAAGTAAATTTGTCACTGTGTTTGGACCACCTAAAGTATTAGTATCTGACAGAGGTCAAGAGTTCGTTGGTAACACTTTTAAAGAGGTTTGTAAAATTTTAGAAACAACAACAGCCCTCACGACTGCTTACCATCTTACTGCTTACCTGAATAAACATATTTATTTATATATCCGCAAGTAAACGGTATGACTGAAAGAACCAATCGTACAATTAAGGATATGCTAGCAATTCTTGCAGAGAAAGATGCTGCCACCTGGGATGAACAACTCCCCTATGTTCAACTAGCCTTGAACACTGCCATTCATCAGTCAATTAACACACAACCATTGCTGCTTTTCACGGGGCGCTCATGTAACTTCCCATCAGGTCTGCTTAATAGACACGAGGTTGTGTACGGTGAGGATTATCCTTCAGAAATCCTCTCTAAAATGAGAAATGCTTGGAGGATTGCCGCTGAGGCTTCTAAGACAGCGAGGAGCCGGTATGCGCACTATTATGATAAGAGGGTTCAACCGTTGACACTTAGAGAGGGAAGCTTGGTTATGAGGTTAAATGAAAAGGCGGCTGCCAATCAAAGTAGGAAGCTAGCACCTAGATGGCGTGGACCATATAGAGTAATTAAGAAGCTTGGACCAGTTAATTTTCTGATCAGGGGAATCTTTGATGACCAGAGTGACACAACTATACATGTCAACAAATTAAAGTGTTACGTTGCCAGGGAGGAACTGGAACTGCCTTCAGCGATTCCCATTCCTGACCCTTCTGAGTTGACTGACCCAGCTGGGCTTGTCCAGGATGGAGAGGAGGACCTTCTGTCAACTCTCATTGGCACCCAGGGTCAGCCTTGTCACCCTATGTTAACGAGGTCACGGGCGAGGCAGGGAGAGTTTCAGTAAGTTGTCTCGTCCCTTAGTAGTTTTTTTTAATCAGCGTTTTTAAACTGACAATTGTTTTGAGATTTTGTCATGGAATGTATTCAGAGAACATGCCTTACCTACCCTTGGGCTGTACCCTGTCACCAAGGCCCAGGGGAGAGTCCTTGCTTCCGCCAGTCGGAGTGTTATCCTGTCTTCCCCAGGTCTGCTTGTCCACACCGCTCTGTCCCCGGTACCAGCTACTCGTGAACCAACATTGAGGCCAGAGGGGTCACCCCTCTAGTACAGTGGAGAGGGGGTTACGTTACACCTCACCCCCCTCCCAATACTCCCGGTAACCCCTCCACTCGGTTACCGGGGACGGTGATAATGACACCATTCACCCAGCCGACACCTCCCACCACACGAGGTTGTCCAGGCCAGAGTTCCTGCCAGCAGAGCACAGCTGTCCAGATGTCAACGTACCAGTGGTGGGCCGCCGTCTTGCAGTTCATCATCAGAGGCACCCACCTGCCTGCTGCGACACACCGTGCAGGCACACCGGAAGTGGAGGCGCGAGGTCAACAAGCGGGTATGCCAGCAGCAGTCACCTACCAGTTCCCCCTCGTCCTTGGGGATGCCACATCACTGACTCCACCAAGATGCGCAACGAGGCGGTCACATTCCAACGGCACCTCCCTACTGAGTGTGCTTGACTCGCCAATAGGGTGCACGTTTCGCACCATCGGCCCAAGATCAGGCACATTAGGGCATGCGCGATAAGGCGTACCGGCTCAGTAGAATGTGACACAAGCAACGCCTGTACAGTGATGGGTCCCAAGAGCTGAAGTCGGGATCCACCTGGCCTGCCGCCACGCCACCCACGACTCAACACCTGCACCTGCTTACTTCTATTGGCAAGACATCGTCGACGTCACACTCTCTGCCCTGCTGTCACGACTCCTGCTATGTAGCTGCTGTCACTCATCATCGACCGTCAGCTTCCAGCAACTGGAGGTGAGATGTGCCTCCATACATCTCTCCTAACACCGTTCACCTGTGACCGGCCAAGTCCCCGGCCGCTGTCACTTGCCGCTGCTCTTCACACCATCACCTTCGAGCAGTTTGATAGCTTGACGAGGAGTCTGTCACCAGCAGACTCGCTCTGTCACCAGACGTACCCCAGAGCTGTTACAAGAAGATCTCAGGGTATATGCAGGCATCATCGACGGGCAGACGCTGGACCAACATCAGGTCTTCTACATCGGGTCTCCAACATCGTCACCAACATCAGGTCTTCTACATCAGGTCTTCTACATCGGGTCTCCAACATCGTCACCAACATCAGTTCTCCAACATCAGGTCTCCAACATCAGGCCACCACGCGAGAGTATAACGGATGCACGATAGAAAACGCGTATATCAACACGAACATTGATGTGTCAAGATTTACGAATGATGGTTCAGAGAAATGACTCTATTATTAACGGTGTCAAATAGTTTTGTCTAATCGGGTTAAAAGTGTAACATTTATGGGAATGTAAAGTAACTAGGCCTAGGAAAAGTGGTCCTAGACAATGATCTTAGCTAGATGACTTGAGTCTCTAGCACAAACTTTATCTTGAAATTTCTTATTATTTTATTTCATGTATGTGTCTATGTGATAAGTCTGTCCTGGTGATAAGTGTCCAGGTTCCCTATTTGTTACCAGTGTATAGGTACATAATTTTTTTATATATTTGCATGCCTTTTTATTTCATTAAAATGTTGTAATGTTAAGTAATGTTTCTGTTGTGGTAAGAGGTAGTCTTACTATCAGTGAGTGAAGGGTGCATGGAGATTGACCCTGGCACTATTGTCTCGTGCTGTATATGGTTTGGCCCACAAGGGTTCTGTTAACGTACGGTTCTGTTGATGAGTTTTCATGTCTATTGTTGTATGTTTACCGTGTTTTATAACTTGTATAACTCTTAGGTTTGGCTGTGGGTCATGAGGTACCCAGCAGATGTTTGGGGTATGTCCCACTTAGGTATAATGTTACCTGTTATTTTTAATTACTTAGATTTAAAATGTTAGAGTAGGAATATTACATATATATATTTTTTTCATGTTGATCATTTTATTTTGTATGTTTTGTTCTTCAGACCTTCTGAGGAAGACTTGCTAGCCTGCCTAGTGTGCAGGCAGGATATGTCATTGTTTCATAGTAGTCTTTATTGCCATGTATTGTGATTCAGGGTTGTATTATGTAGCCTTGTGTCATTACTTGTATTTTGACATTATATTATTTTTAGTTACTTGTAATTTTCCTGTTCCATTAGGATTTTTTTTTTCTGTCATGCTAGTTTTAAGGCAATTTTTATTTTGGTCTTCCAGCCTTCGGGGGGAGCCTTGCTGGACTGCCTCGGGCGCAGTCGGGATTTGCATTTTTTTTTCATTGATATACCTTATTGTCATATTATGATATCGGAATTGTATCATGTGTGAGGGTATCATTGCTTGTACTTTTGCAAAGATTTTTTTTTGTACTTTTGTGTCTTTCATTTGTACATTTATGTGTTGTTCTTACTGCAGTGTAACTGTATAATGTACTTTGCATCATGTTAATTTAGTTAGCTTACTTTTATCATTATGTCACTGGCAATTTTTTCTTTTCTTTTAGGGTTAGTTGTGGTATTTTGAAGGAGTTAGGATAAGACAAAATTGGGCTTAATTATCATACACCCGATTTTGTCTTAACTCAGGGGAAAGGGAGCTGTAACACCCAGGACCCCCTCCCCCCCCCCTTAGAGTTCACACCCAGGGAAGCCTTCTCCAAGAGGTCAGCCCAGATGACCTCCGGATTATCTTGTATGTTGATTAAAAATTCCTGGGTTAGTCTTAGTCAGCATAGTTTCAAGTATGTAATATTTGATGCAAGGGAATTAGACTCCAGATTCTTATGTGTAAACATCCATGGATCTCCCCCTTTTGGCCAGGTCAGAGGTCAGTCACACACGTAATTAATAACTCCTCTCTTGAAGAGTGTATGGTGAATGTCAAACAAGCTTATTGAAATATTTCTTGAGTGTTTGTACACGCGTGGCCGATCTCTTATATTCTTGGTGTAGGTAGCAACAGTAGATCTCCCCCTTCCCCCTGTGGGGGTTGTATATAGAGGTCCTGTAGGGACTTAGTAAGGACAGAGTGCCGGACACCGGGGTCCAGAGAGGGCTGTGAAGAACATCTCAGCCAGGGAGAGACAGGTCTTAAGGTAACGTGTGTGATCTCTGAGGTTTTGTTCCATGTCCAAATTTCTTAACTTTTTTGCCAGTGTTAGAGTAGGATTTATAAGTGGTGATTGACATAATTTTGGTCTCAATAAATTCATGTTAAATTTCCCGTCTGTGTCAATTGTTGAATCCTCTTAGCCTTTTTGGATATAGTGGCTGACAACCGTTTTCATAATTAATGACAGTCATAGAATGTACTCTCCAAGTCAAGCAATGTTTCTTGCCTCGTTGCTTGATATAGTCTCAATGGTCAAAGGCAGATGGTGGCAGCGTATTTAATCCTTGTGTTAGCATTTCCTTATTGGCAGTGTATCTTTTGGTTCCGGTGTAACCATCATATGTCAGCTCACATTACCGTGTTTCATAACAGTGTTACCAAGTGCTCGGATGGGGAAGTGTTACTCAGGATATGTAGTGTTTACATTATTAGTTTAGTATCCATTATAGTCGTGTTACAATTGGTGGTGTTACAAGAATCTGTTAGGGAATGTAACGTTAACCGAAGGTTCGGCTTTCTTTGCGCAACACCACCAGAGACTCAAGGACTGCAAGGCGGCGGCACTAAAGTATCTTGGGAAGGCCCAAGAAAAGATGAAAGAACGTAACGATGCTAAATCTAAGTTGCGGGTATTTCAGCCTGGCGACCCTGTCCTGGTATTAAAGCCTCGACTAGGGAACACTATGTCCCAGAAGTACGAAGGCCCCTACATTGTGACAGAAAAGACTGGGGACCTCACGTACAAAGTGAGGCCCTCTGATAAGCGTAACCAGGTAATGCTCGTACATGTAAATCGGCTGAAGAAGTTCCAGGGCCCCAGGCCCATTGCATTAACCAATGTTTCCATTTCCAGTGAGGGAGCGGATGATTGTTCTGGGGACCCAACTAATCTCATTTTCAATAATTCTAGTTTTGTGAATGCTGTGGAGGAGGGACTGTTCCATTTGCAGATGGCCCAACGTGAAGAGGTGCAGTCATTGCTTGATGAATTCTCCAGTCTGTTCGGGAAGGTCCCGACCCAGACTGATGCCATTTGCCATGATGTCAAGTTGACGGACTACACCCCCATTCGCCTTCAACCCTATCGGATGAGTCCAGAAAAGAAGGCCATCGTACGGAAGGAGGTCGACTTCTTGCTCCAGCACGACCTCATCTGGCCAAGCTAGGGCTCTTGGTGCTCGCCCTGCCTTTTGGTCCCCAAACCAGACGGCTCCTGGCAATTATGCACCGACTATCGGCAGCTCAACAAGGTGACCATTGTGGATGCCTATCCGCTGCCCCTCCTCAAGGACTGCATCGACGAGGTGGGAAACGCCAAGTACGTCTCGAAATTCGACCTCTCGAGGGGGTATTATCAAATCCCGCTCACTGAACGTGCTAAACAACTAACTGCGTTCGTGACACCCGAGGGTGTTTTTGAGTATCAAGTGTTACCGTTCGGCTTGCGTAATGCCCCTGCCACGTTCCAGAGACTCATGAACTCTTTGCTCGCTAATGTGCCAAATTGTCGGGCGTATTTAGATGATATCGTGCTCTTTGACAGTAATTGGGCTGACCACATAGCGAGGTTACGCCAGTTGTTCGCAATCTTGAAAAAAGGCAAATCTTACCATAAATGCAAAAAAGTGTAATTTTGGCCAAGGCACATGTAGTGACATACCTCAGTTATGAAGTGGGCCAAGGAAAAGTGTTACCTCAGCAAGATAAAATCAGTGCCATTCTGGAGTATCCGGTGCTAAAGTCTAAAAAGGACGTTCAAAGATTTATCGGTATGTGTGCGTACTATCGACGCTTTTGTCAGAACTTTTCCAGTGTTGCCACTCCTCTCACAGACTTGTTGCGGAAGGCCGTCAAATTTAAGTGGTCATCAGACTGTGTAGAGGCATTTAAAAATTTGAAATTGATCTTAGCGTCCACCCCAGTGCTTGCTAGTCCAAGGTTTGACCGACCGTTTAAAATTCATGTTGACGCATCTGACTCGGGTGCTGGTGCAGTGTTGTTGCAAACTGGGGATGATCACGTGGAACACCCAGTATATTATTACTTTGTGAAATTTGGCAAGGCGCAACGCAATTATTCAGTGGTAGAAAAAGAGGCGTTGGCGCTAGTGTTAACATGTAAAAAGTTCGAAGTTTACCTCACAGGTAATATAGTGGAAGTGTACATGGACCATAACCCATTAGTCTTCCTGACTCAGATGAAGGGGAAGAATAAACGCATCCTCAGGTGGGCGTTGTACCTACAGGACTTCAATCTTTCCATTACCCACCTACCGGGCCGACTCAACGTGATGGCCGACGCTCTGTCCAGGTTGCCGGAATAACATTCACCTAGGCCACAGGAAGCCATTTACCAACTGTCATGCTTTAGTTATTTTTTTTTAGGTTCTCCTGTGACATTAAATATTCCGTGTCCAATTTATTTACTTCCCTGTTTTTTTTTTGTGTATGTGTTTTTTTTTTTCAGAGAATTCCTTTGTACTTTTCTTGCAGAGAAATTGTTGTTTTTGATTGATTTTTTTGTCATATTTTCCTTTTTATTCTCTGTATACTCTTAAAAAAAAAATATGACTACTATTCCAGTAGTCACATTTTGTTTTCTCTGAAGGGGGGAGGAGTGTTATGACCCTGGGTTCTTTAGTTGGAAACCAGAGGTCAAAATTGAACTAAATAAGCTACGTTAGATTAGCAAAACGCAACTCGATGTGTCTTTGTTTGTATCTTCCCTGCCAGACGTAAGACTATTCTTGTTTCTCAAAGAGCATTTAAAGACTGAGCTTGGGGTTGATTATTAAATAATAACATAGGCACCAACTATGCTTACTAATACTTTCTAATCATTTGTAAAGTAAACCTGAGTAAACTTGGTATAGGGCTGCGGTACGATTAGTTGAGCAGTCTGCCGGCAGCGAGCCAGCTGGGGGGAAGGAGACAGACTCCATCTTCTTCTGAGCTGGCGTGGTGTGGACAGGATCCTCCTACCCTTCCTCCTCGTTTCCTTATTTCTGTGTCTTGTTCAAGCTAAGTATATACTGTGTACATTATTCAATCTCTGGCATACTTATGTTCTATGTGTAGAGTAGTGTATTTTGTGTGTAGTAGGTTTTTTTAGAGTTTATATTACTAGTTATTCTAAAGGGGGTTCCATTGGAACCACGTGGTCCCCCTACCCTAAGCTGACTCTAACTTCAAGTAATTCAATAGTAGAGCTTTACCCTAGCTTGTGTTCAGTGTAAAACCTTGTATCCTGCTTATGTGGACCAAGGCTTTTAACGTAAGGTAGGGTGGTAAAGTTATTATTATTATTGTTATTGGTGTGAATGTATATAGGGGGCTGTTAAGGGGTTAATAAATAAGTACATGAATTATAAGAGTATCGTTCTTCCTGTGTAGGAGATCTTGATCATTCCCTAGACTGACCTTGTTGTGTAGCCAAGTAGTCAGCACTACTTCTAGTTTTCATGGGGGCCGGGCCTTACTGATCTCCCCAAATAGATACATCTTTATTCTGACTGACCTTACCCCTGAATAGCACTAGTTTCCCCATAGCAAGCCCACCAATTTTATATAACAGTCACGCTGGTGTTTCTTGTTGTTGGCGTTTTGGTCACACTGGGGTTTCATGCGATGGTGTTTTGGTCACACTAGTTTTTCTTGTTATTGGTTATGTGGTCACACTGTGTTCTTGTTGATGGTGTTTTGGTCACTTTGGTGTTTATTTTGATGGTGTTTTGGTCACACGTGTGTTTCTTGTGTTGGTGTTTTTGTCACGCTGGTGTTTCTTGTTAATTGTGTTCTGGTCACGCTGATGTTTCTTGTTATTGTGTTTTGGTCATGCTGGTGTTTCTTTTGTTGGTGTTTCTTTTGTTGGTGTTTTGGTCATGCTGGTGTTTCTTTTGGTATTGTGAGGTCACACTGGTGTTTCTTGTGATGGTGGTTTGGTCACGCTGGTGTTTCTTGTTGTTAGTGCAACCTGTCCTCTTAAAAAGAACATCGCTTTTGGCCGTTTGCCCGTATGGCCGAATTTGGACGTAATTTGAAAATGAAAAAAAATGAAAATAAATTTGGGATTTTTTTTTTCAACAACAGTAAGTTAAGGGTCCTCTGGTAGGTTAGGTGGGCAGGAAATTCTCATAAAGTTTCAAAACGTTATGAAAAACGTTAATTTAAAGTTTCCTCTTATAACCTCTGAGCGTAAGCCGGACGACTCAAATAAAAAACGGAACAGAACGTCACTTTTGTGAGTCGATTTCATTTCAAATTACGTGCAAATTTAGCCATAGCGCACATATGAGCCAAAAGTGACGTTGTTTTTAAGAGGACGGGTTAAGTGTTTAGGTCACACTTGAGTTTCTTGTTGTTGATATTTTGGACACAATGGTGTTTTTTGCTGTTGTAGTTTTGGTCACACTGGTGTTTCTTGTTGATGGTGTTTTGGTCACACTAGTGTTTCTTGTGATAGTGTTTTGATCACACCGGTGTTTAAGGCACCACGGGCTCACCATAGCCCGTGCTACTTGGAAGTTTGTTCCGGGTAGCGAATCTTTAACAACAACAAACCGGTGTTTCTTGTGATGGTGTTTTGATGAAACCGGTGTTTCTTTTGATGGTGTTTTGGTCACACTGGTGTTTCTTGTTGTTGGTGTTTTTTTCACGCTGGTGTTTCCTGTTGTTGCTGTTTTTGTCCCGCTGGTGTTTCTTGTTAATTGTGTTTTGGTCATGGTGGTGTTTTTTGTGATGGTGTTTAGATCACATAGGTTTTTCTTGTGATGGTGTTTTGGTCACGTTGTTGTTTCTTGTCGTTAGTGTTTTGTCACGCTGGTGTTTCTTGTTGTGGGGGTTTTCTTTTTTGCTTTCACGACTGCAATGTGTACGTCGCCAATGTACATGTGGCAGACGCTTCACGAAACTGTCGGAATTAGCAGAATAGAAAATACGAGAGCAACCGTACAGGGCCTGGGAGCAAGGCCGAGTTAGAGTCCTTGAGGGTCTCTTCTCAGACTAGCCTCACCTGGTCCTGCTCCACGTTGATCGTTGGAATCTCCTCAATGATTTAACACTTTAAGGGACTCCTAGGGTCCTCATCACATTTATAGTTTAGTGAATTAGGCAAATCGGTGTTGAAGACACCTAGAGCTGAAGGCTTGAGTAAGTTTGGCAGTATTCAGAAGTGGTTCAACGAAAACACCGCATAAAGCTTAACAGTAGTTTATTTACTAACTTAACCACTAATACAAAGGGTGCTTGATTTACTTTAGTTTGGCGTCTGAAAGGCTATGGCTGTATTAGCGAGACTCTTGACGTCTGGCTAAACGACTCGTATCCACTCGTGGCGAAACACCTAACTTAACACAGTTGACAGCCAATCATTAACACGGCAACCTAACTGCCGGTATGCAAAGGGATCACAAGAGTTCCAACCGGATACTCGGTAATGATGATATGCAATAAACACAATGGCACTGTCAATGGGACAGGCCATAACATGCACAATAATATTATCACAATAACTAAATGTGTGGTGTATGTGAAGCTCACATTCACAGACGAGTGAAATGCAGTGATAGCACACAGATAACCACGCATTCACCGTCGATTCACCTATAACCTGTGACAGGTATGAGAAGGGTGCTTGTGAAATTGTGGTTGATACCTCAGATTTATTTATTTATTATTTATTTATTTATGCTTATACATAAATTGGGAATGTACATTGGGAATGTGAGGATACATAAAATGGTAATTACAGTCTTGTAAAGCCACTAGCACGCGCAGCGTGTCGGGCAGGTCCTTAATCTAAGAAAATTTTAAGTAGGTAAATACTTGCAAAATTTATATAAAAAAAATTATAACAGTTACATGGCAAGAAAAAGAAAAGATGAGAGAAAATTGTAGGTACAGTATATTAAAGCACATAGGTAGCTAAGATTGATTGCAATGACAGCTTGAATAGTAGTTGACAAAAATTGGTGGGCACAATACAGCATATGGCTAGCACATAAAAGAAGACAGCAATGAACACAATGATAAGGTTGTTTGGGTTAAATACATACAAATTAGGAGATTGGGTAACACTAGGGCGCCTGATAGCTGGGTGGACAGTGCTTCAGACTCGTAATCCTAAGGTTCCGGGTTCGATCCCCGGTGGAGGCGGAGACAAATGAGCAAAATGTTTCTTTCACCCCGATGCCCCTGTTACCTAGCAGTAAATAGGTACCTGGGAGTTAGACAGCTGTCACAGGCTACTTCCTGGGGGTGGAGGCCTGGTCGAGGACCGGGCCGCGGGGACACTAAGCCCTGAAATCATCTTGAGATAACCTTGAAATAGGTACAGAGCAAATTTAAAGCTCAGTGTAGGAAACTAAGAAGATGAAATTAGGTACTTTTTCGTTTTGCTTTTAAATAAGGCAAAAGTTTTACAGTTTTTCAATTCACTAGGGAGTGAGTTCCATAGACTAGGTCCCTTAATTTGCATAGAGTGTTTACACAGATTAAGTTTGACCCTGGGGATATCAAAGAGATATTTATTTCTGGTGTGGTGATAATGGGTCCTATTACATCTGTCCAGGGAGAGTTTCAGAGCATGGTTTGCATTTAAGAACAGGGTTTTGTAAATGTAGTTGACACAAGAGAATGTGTGGAGGGAGTTAATATTTAGCAAGTTTAGGGATTTAAACAAGGGAGCTGAGTGTTGTCTGAAAGCAGAGTTAGTTATTATTCTGATAGCAGATTTTTGCTGCGTGATGTTGGGCTTAAGGTGGTTTGCAGTGGTAGACCCCCATGCACAGATACCATAATTAAGATAGGGGTAGATTAGTGCATAATATAGTGAAAGGAGAGCAGATTTAGGAACATAATATCTGATTTTGGAGAGTATACCAACTGTCTTTGAGACTTTCTTGGTTATGTGTTGAATGTGGGTGCTGAAGTTGAGTCTCTTGTCTAGGAATAGGCCAAGAAACTTGCCATCATTTTTATTACTGATGTTAATGTTGTCTATCAGTAGCTGAGATCAACACAGACACAATAACGCATTGCGTAATAGTGGCTTTAGATTGCCCGAAACGCATTGCGTAATAGTGGCTTTAGGCATTGTATGTACTAGCTCTATCTATATATCAATCCATTAATGTAATGTAACACGAGTTCGAGGCGTCTATCTTTACTTCCTTCTTTCTACTCCCTCTACCCGTATTCTTACTTTTATTTCTAAACCAAGGGACTCCAAAACTTTTACCAAAGCCAACTCCACGCCACGTGGTCCTAAGACGATTGACCGACTTAGGATTCTACACCCAGTATGACGTGACCTAAGCTCTGAACAAAACCCTAGAGTCACCTCTGCTGCCACCACCAGACCAGTAATACAAGAGCAATGATCGAGGTCTGGATCGATCACGCTAATTAATCAACCTAGGGGCTTGATCCCCACTATAAACGATGACCTTGAGTGTGGAATAAAGTACACGGTAATGATAATTCCGATTCGATGTTAGAATCGGCGCCCAATGCAACTCTGCCTCGTGTGGACCACGTGACCAGGACAAGTATACACATAAAACACATGGAAACAATAAAATGCAAATTAATAACAAATTTAATTTATTAAAAGAAAACTAAAACAAAATCTAAATGTGTTCACTCCCTATCACTTTAACACTCCCTACTTGACCTGAGTGGCAAATGAGAAGACTATCCCTATAATTAACAATAGCAACTATACCTTGGGCGACCACAGCTCTAGGTGTTGGGTGGTCTTGGGGAGAGGTAAGATGTTTGACCTCTCCCAGCTGCTCCCGTATTCACACTGATTTTTTCCTTGTCTGGACTACCCCAGACAGAGTATTGTATTGTTCCGCATCGCTTACCCAGTTACTTTAGCAAGGTTAAGTTATAACAATTAAACTCTGTTGTACTTAATTGATCCAGACTGGTTGAATTATTTTACTGAATTAAATTACAAACATCTAACGGCAGAACTGTTCCCGATCCCCAAAAATGGTTATTAAAACTTTGAGAAATAGTAGACCTGTCAACCCCTGATGACCTATGACCGCCGGTCACTCCGCTTTAAAAGTTAGATCTGATTCGTGACGTCACTGATGGTGACTTAAACTCAATAATTAGAATACTCTTGATATTGTATCCAGTACTATTATACAATACAATTTTAATGCAAAATGAATAAAGGCTAATTTTCTCTAAATTACTGAATACTATAGGATGATTCATTATACGCAGATATGAACAAAGCGTCGGTTATTTCCACCGCGAATTCCCCTGGGGGTCAGGTCACCATGCGGCTCAGCTTCCCATTCTCTTTTGTCGATAAACCACTCTGGATAATTCTTACAACAGCCTAGTTTGTTACAACCCCCCCGCACAAGCACTTAGTAAACCTTGTTAATTTGTTAAAATTCACGAGGTTTAGTATCCAAACCCACAATTCAACTCATGCCACAAACAAAAGCTAACCTAACTAATAAAATTTGACAAATAATAGTCCAACATCATAATAACCATGTTCATATTTCATAAATTTCTCAGCTGTCAACTGACAGCAATCCTCTAATATCAGGAAACATACATCCTATCCTTACTGACATAGCTAAATAACATGTCCCTACTCTACCGTCAAAAACTAGCTATTAAACTCTCTTGGCTCTTCACTAGCCAAGTCCATGTGTCCTCTAGAGCCGGCCACACCGTGCTCAAACATAACCATTAAAGTTATAAGTTCAGACTGAACTTTTAGTCATCCGGGAGCGTACTACGGAACTATCAGGTACACATCCGTGTACTAACCACTCCCCATCAAGGAACACACCTAACGTTTATTACATGTATCTAAAAATAAAAATTCCTATACTATATCACAGGTTTCAGCTGACTGTACAGCCAAGTGTTCTCACTCACTAGAAGTGTCAATGTTTATATTGGTCCGCCTCTCCTGTGTTCAAACATTCTGAAAAAAAAAAATAGCACAACATAATTTTCCATAACCGTTTGTTCTGGGCTGAGACAATTACACAGGGGCTTCGATTTTGATTACTGACCAATTTATAGTTAAATTTCATATATTATACCAGAATTATTTTAAATCTGTTTTTCAACATTTATAAAGAATTGATTCTAACTCTGTTTTTCAACATTTAAACAAAAGTGTCCAGATGTTCTTTACACAGATGTTCAGAGCCACTTTGTTGTTTGTATCAATTGTTCATATTGAGTAAGCGATAAAAAAAAATCGATGCTGCTGGATGCTGAATGTAGTCGCTGACGATGACGGTGTCGATCTTGCTTCTCCCCATGTGTAGACATCAATACCTGGTCCTCTTGTACTCCCATCCGGTACTCCTGAATGACGACAGAGTGTAGTAGAGCGGAGTGACAAGTGACAGCTGTAGAATACTGTTACTTCGGCCATTAATCTTGCTCTCGACAGTCCCCACGCCTTCGTATCAATCACAGTTCACACGGTAGTCTTGATGTTAAACTTGTCGCAGATGACCACAGCAGAGCAGAACTGGATGTACCAACGGTGTCTCTTAGCAGGAGTGATGTTAGAAGGTCGTAGAGGCGGGTTGCTTGTTTGCAGAACAGGTGAATCTCGTCTTCCATCATTGCTCACGTCATCTCAGGCGTTTCTTGATGTCACCAGGTTACTAGGCCGTAAACACCAACTGTGCATACCCTCGTACCGCCGACTTTAGGCCAAAGGAGACAATTTTGCGACCTTCTATTGGCGAGTCCCGGTACTCTGTAGGGAAACCGTGCCTTCCACCTGTGACCGCCTTACTTCTGCTTTCTTGTTACTTCAGATGACGTAATCATTAATCTTCCGGCGAAATTCTTGAGTACTGCTACGTGCTTTCCATTTCTTGACCTCTCCTCCAACACTGCTGGAATGACTGCAGTCTTGATGACGCAGCAGGTGGGTATTGGTGATCTCGAGACAGCTACCCCGGCGTTGTATGGCACCTCCGGTGACTGCTATAATGTGGACAGCTCGCTGGCCCTGACAACCTCGTTAGTGACGTGAGGCGTCGGCCGGGTGACTCTTGGACAGTCACTCCTCCCCACAGTAACTGATGTATGGGTTACTGGGTCTGGTGGGGGGAGGGCTTGTGTAACGTGCCTCCCCCCTCGGTCTTTACAGACAAGGGTTCACGTGTGGCTGGAACAACTGGGTCGGTGTACCAATCAGACCTGGGAACAGACAGACACAACACAGCGGAAGCATAGATATACTCTGGGTTTGGTGGAGGTGGAACCCCAGAGCACGGTAAAAGTTGCTACCTGAGTCAAGTATAGACATAGTACATCTCATTGCCTTTACAGGAAAATCTAATCAATACTAAATTATACTAACTAAGGAAGTTACTTTACTGTACAGCGCGAGATCTCGTCACCATAGGGTGGCGAGACTGCACCTGACTACTGATGAGCGATGACAGAGGGTCATCCTCATCTTCTGACTCGTCGGTGAAGCCATGAGTCAGCACTGCTGAGTCAGGAACTAGACCCGCTGAAGGCAGTTCTAATTCCTCTCTAGCATGATATTGTTTCAATTTATTTACATGAATTGTCCTTTCCACCTGGTCCTCGAACACTCCTTTTATAACAAGATTAACCGGCCCCGCCCTTTTAATTACTCTATATGGGCCTCGCCACCTCGGAGCTAGCTTCCTGCTCTGATTGACGGGCGCAGCCTCATTCACTCTCAATACGAGGCTTCCTTCCTTCAACTCAAGAGGGCGCACTTTCTTGTCATAAAAATGAGCATACCGAGTCCGTGCCTTCTTGGACGCTTCAGCTGCAATATTCCATGCATTTCTCATTTTTCCAAGGACCTCTGAAGGATAGTCCTCCCCGTATGCAACATTATGTCTGTTAAGCAGACCTGAGGGGAAATTGCATGAATTACCAGTAAACAAATGAAGTGGTTGGGTGTTAATTGATTGGTGGATGGCAGTATTCAAGGCGAACTGAACATAGGGTAGGTGTTCATCCCAGGTGTTTGCATCATGTTCAGCAAGGATTGCAAGCATATCCTTGACTGAACGATTAGTCCGTTCCGTCATTCCGTTTGCTTGTGGGTGGTAGGCCGTTGTAAAAGCCGAAGTTGTCTCTAAAATCTTACAAACTTCTCTAAATATATTCCCATTGAATTCTTGACCCCGGTCAGAGACTAAAACTTTAGGAGGTCCGAATACAGTAACGAACCTACGCAAGAACGCATCTGCAACCGTACGAGAATCCTTCTGAGGTAATGCAACTAGTGTAGTGTATCTAGACAGATGGTCAACTAGCACCAACACGTATCTGTTACCCGCATGACTGTGGTGTAAATCAATCAGATCGGCCCCCACACGATCTAACGGTTCACGAATTTCAGGAAATTCCTGAAGTGGGGCTTGTACCTTAAGGGTACCTTTTCTCCTCTGGCAACGAGGGCACGACTTCACGAAATTGATTACCTCGGAAAGTAATCCTGGAAAATAAAATAGAGACTTTGCTTTTAAGTGCGTTTTAAAGATCCCCGGATGCCCTGCAATTTTTGAAGCATGCGCAAGCTTTAACGCTGATGACCGCAACGCGTCCGGAATAACTAGCTGAAATACTGCCCTATCATTCTGGCTATTAACATAATACAGGACGCCCTGTTTCATCTCAAAATCATGTATAGGTAAATTCTTTTTCTTTTTGGGGTATTTTCCTCCCTCTAAATACTCAATAATCTCTTTCCATCTAGGCTCGCTCATCTGGTATTCTCTCATTTTATCTGATGGAATGGTTTCAATGTTTTCATTAATTTGAATTGCCGCTATATTTCTACTTAGCGTATCTGGCACAACATGGGCTGGACCAGGCTTGTACAAGATCTGGAATGAGTGGGCCGAAAGTTCGTGAGACCAGCGTGACATTCGTGGACATTTCGTTCGCTTTTTAAATATGTGTGTTAATGCTCGATGGTCTGTGTAGATTACAAAATGCCGCTGAAATAGGTAAGGCTCGAAATACCTAACTGATTCTACTACTGCCAGTGCCTCCCGATCCGTAGCTGAATAACGAACTTCAGGTCCTTTGACCTTCCTACTGAAATAGGCTACTGGATGGGGTAAATTATCTGCGTCTCGCTGAATTAAGCACCCGCCAATAGCAATACCGCTGGCGTCAGTGTGCACTTCCCACTCTTTCTCAAAATCAGGAATAGCCAATACCGGTGTCGTGATTAGTTGGTCTTTCAGTTTGCGATAGGCCTCGTCATGTTCTGATTTCCACACAAACTTCGCATTTTTCTTTGTCAGATCAGTCAGGGGTGCTGAAATGCCAGCGAAACCTTCAATATGACGACGAAAATATCCGGCCGCCCCCAAAAACCTACGCACGTCCTTTGCTGTCCTTGGAGTAGGCATGTCAGCAATGGCGCGGCAAGAATCTGGGTCAGGTCGGATACCGTCTGGGCACACCTGGAACCCCAGAAATTTGAATTTCTGAGCCGCCAGGGTGCACTTCTGAACATTCAGCCTGAAACCTGCCTGATCTAACAACTTCAAAGTCTCAGTCAAGTCCTGTAGGTGTTCCTCAAACGTCCTGGAATATATCACAACATCATCCAGGTACGCTAAAGAATGCCTACCCAGTACCGGACTAAGGATAAAGTTGATGGCCCTCTGAAACGACGAAGGCGCTGTCTTCAAACCAAACGGCATCCTACGGAATTGATAAGTGTGCCTACCATCCGAGAATGCTGTTTTTTCCCTATCTTGTTCTGCCACCGGAATCGCCCAATACGCCGATTTTGCGTCAAGAGTTGAGAAATACTTAGCAGCACCAAATTGATCTATTATCTCCTGTATTCGGGGCAACGGATACACATCACCCTTAGTTAGTTCGTTCACCTTCCGGTAGTCAACACAGAAACGATAACTACCGTCCGGTTTCCGAACTAGCACAACAGGAGAGAGCCATGGTGACGTACTAGGCTCTATTACGCCCTGTCTCAACATTTTCTGGCACTCCTCCCTGATAATGTTCTTTGCCTGTTCCGGCAACCTCCACTGCCTTGTGTACACAGGCAAATGGTCACCAGTTGGAATGGTGTGCTCGATCTTACCAAGGAGACCAATCTGGTCATCCTCTGTCGCAAACAATTTCGGGAATTTTCGTAAAACTCCTCTCAGTGCCTTCCTATCCGCCTGTGTAACATGTTGCAAATCAAGTCCTGATATTAATTTTTCTACTTCCTCTACATTCTGTGCAACATTTCTCGTCTCGTATTGTCCTTTGGATGGTGTTTTAGTGTTCAACATATTCAGTGCACTACATTGTGCAGTGACGGCTGGCGTCTCAGCTGACTCATGGTGAAAGATTTCTGTGTCCTCCACCATGGTTCCCTGAGATACCCTATCACCTGCCCTGAAGCGAAAAGTCTTATGTGAAAGATTGACAACTGGAATGAGTGCACCTTTATCGAGCACTACAACTAAGTGATGAGGAATTAATAAACTATCACATCTCCCAGCCACCTGAAGGGTGGTACCTGGTTGTATGTGACGTCCCACGGCTACTTTAATAAATTTAACAGAATGTGGTGGGCAACTCTGTTTAGTCAATGCATGCAATGCGCATGACCTCTTAACTGTGTCTGGAAGAGACTTAAAAATCAATTTTGGATAGTGCGCATTATATTTCAGCTTCCTCTTAATTGAAGCTACAACTGGGGGATGGTCGATCATCTCCACTGGGTAGGAAGTCTGTCCCAACTGCAACCTGCAATTCCTAGCCCCTTTTTGAGCAGACAAGGAATAATCAAATCGTGACAGAAAATCAGTTCCCATTAAGATGTGACCAGGAAAATCAAGGTTCTCTACGATCATACATGTGTGAGGCTGCAATTCCCCATCAATCTCAAAATTAACTGTACCTTGACCTACGATCTCAATCTTTTCCCCATTGACTGCTGTTAATGTCTTTGCGCAACGTTGAAGACGTGCATACTTAAAATTGCTGAAGGCTGACTTTTTAATTACCGTTGCCTGGCTTCCTGTATCAACAAAAGCTGTCAATCTCACACCTTCCACTTTCACCTCAAACGTAGGCCTACCATCACTAGGAGCCTGCTTTCATGCTTTCGTAGGAGTGACTTCGCAATCCCTCTGTATATGCCCGCGCTTCCAGCAGGAGTAACACCTCCGCGGATCTCTGTTGTTACCCCGCGCAGGGTGGCTCGAACTTGCAGCTGAGGGCTGCTTCCCGCCTGATGAACCCGCGCCACAGTTACTCGGCTTGGCTCCCTCGCCTTTACTTAACGCCTCTACGTATGGCGACAACTGAGTGCCCGGCGTCTCCGTGCGCATCTGCCTGTCTAAGGCTGTGGCGGCCTGGGGTTGGGGTTGAGGTATGGTGTGGGTGGCCTGGGGTTGGGGTGTGGATGGAGGTTGGGGTTGAGGTATGGTGTGGGTGGCCTCGGGTTGGGGTGTGGATTGAGGTTGGGGTTGAGGCTGAGGTATGGTGTGGGTGGCCTCGGGTTGGGGTGTGGATTGAGGTTGGGGTTGAGGCTGAGGTATGGTGTGGGTGGCCTCGGGTTGGGGTGTGGATTGAGGTTGGGGTTGAGGCTGAGGTATGGTGTGGGTGGCCTCGGGTTGGGGTGTGGATTGAGGTTGGAATGGGTATGGGTATGGGTATGGGGTGGCCTGGGGTTGGAATGGGTATGGGGTGGCCTGGGGTTGGAATGGGTATGGGTATGGGTATGGGGTGGCCTGGGGTTGGAATGGGTATGGAGTGGCCTGGGGTTGGGGGAAGGGTTGGTATGGGAACTGAGGATGGGGTTGGTATGGGAATTGAGGATGGGGTAGGTATGGGAGGTGGGGTTGGGGTTGTTGTAGTGACGGATGAGGTGTACCTAGGTGTTGTGGGTGCTGTGGTATTGGTGTTATGTTGGGTAGTTCCCGCTGTTGGTGTGGTTGTTCATGTTCCCGTTGAACGGGTTGCTGTTCTCTACCGAGCGAAGTGGGACGTCCTGCCATACTAACTGAGGCCCCCTGTCTGCCCTGCTGGCATGGCGTCGATGTTCTTTGTGGGGGAACCCAAGACGGCTCTCCCCACTCATGGGACGACTCCTCGCAAGACTCCCCACTCATGTCAATAATAGTATCGCTACCTGAGCGATCCCCAGTGGTGTCGGAAGAGGTTCTATCCTCTACACTCCCATTCCCACTGGTCCCTACTGACTGGTCATTATCAGGGTTAAACATTTTCTGTGATTCCTGGTGTGCCACGTCTCTTCTAAACTACCCTTTAGTACACCCTCGACCCGGACTCACTACAACCGTGATCTTACACCAATAAAAAAAAATCACAACTCTTTTTCTAAGAGAAAACTACTAAATTCCAAAAATAGGAAATACAACGATTTATCGAGAGAATCGCTGAAGTGAATCCAATGAATGAGTGTCTGCCCCGCACTCGTGTCTGCCCGTGAAATATCCCGCAGTTCTATTGCTGAAACCTAAGTCCTTTACGTTAAAAAAAATTAAAGAATCTAATTTATATAAAACAATTTAAATGATAACGCAACTAACGCGCAGCACTCGTGATGGATTAATAAAGAATATTTCCTGAATTTGAATACTAAGCGCACTTGAAGTGAGCAGCGTGGCCCCTGATGACTGATGGAGCGGGACCAGCTGCGCTGAAAAAAAACTAAGTCCCGCGCTTTTTCGCTTAAACGCTGAAAAATCAAAATTTTTGTTCTGAAGGAAAATAACTAGTTTTACGTTAATAAACCGCTCTAGTGATTAATATAGACACCCAGGACCTATATATGCTTACCAAAATTTGAATTTTTATCAAAAACTGCGTTTTTTACTCAATTGCTGGACTCTGCCAATTTTTCTGACTCCGAGGGAAAAAATTTCTATCACCCCAAATATCACAAAACTCCTTTAATTCACAAAAATTTGGGTTCCTCGTTCCCAGATATAAATACGTTATTATTTACTACTGACGTTGTATGCAGAACAATACTGACACATCGGGCGGTTTCAACACTCACTAATTCGATTTTTCGTCAAAATCCGAGATTTTCACCTCAAATGGACTCTGACAAAATTACAACACGATTTTCTCGAAAAATAACTAAATTCGGCAAAAATGTAATTATCACTGTTTAATGCTTTACGAACAGAATTACGTCCCTTGCGCGCACTAGAGAGTAATACTGACCCTAGGATATACACGAAACCTGAAAATTAGAATTTCCGCCAAAAAGTCAGATTCTAGCCCAAGCTGGACTTAGAAAATTTTCCACCTACGTTTCTACTGAAAACAGAATTCTAAGTCTACAAACACAATTCTACCGTCTTACTGGTAAAAACTAGAAGCTATCACTCGCATCGACTGGAGAATCCTAATGACGCCCAGATCATACACGTGACCCACGAATACAAATTAATTACAGTTAACGAGTTTCCGACATCGACTTAGCCGAAAACTTATCCCAAAATACTTAGAAATATTCCATGGACAAATAACATTTACACGCAACTTACTATCCCTTAAACTCCTTCACTTATCTATCGTGACCGACATATAGCCCTAAGTCCAGAGGATTAACTACACTCTAGCAACAACGCCTCTGACTTAGACTAACAGAACAGGGAATAACAAAACTTAACGTACGCACTTAGCCTAATATGCAAGAAAATGCTAAACACTTTGAAAAATTTTTAACCGGGGATTGAATTTAGGGGAAAAAATTAACTTCTAGAACAACGAAAATAAACAGAAATTACTTTATAAATTTAAGTATACTTAATTCAAAAATGCACTCGACTTAATCTTATAATTGCTCCTACCGGCTCGCCGTACCACACCTAGCCTAGAGGCCACACCATCTAGGTTCCAACAGAGCGACACGCAGCTTTCAGCAACAATTATGACTAGGGACGACTCAACCTCCACTAAGTGTGCGATCACTTAGTTGTTGAATCGCTGCTAGGTAGGTTACTAGTCCGTCCCTCGGAGGCCGCAACGCCCTTCACGGATTACGTTTTTCCTAGCGTTTTGGGTCGTCTAATAACGCCCTCGGACTATCTATTGGCGTCCCACAGATATATCCGCCCCCGACAGCCCTCAAGGAACTGCTGTTGAGAGTATGGTGGCTCCCAACACCTCTGAATTAATTGCAATGGGTCGAGTATGGTACCCAGTCCAATCAACTCGGAGCGGTCTCCTTTTCAATAAATCTATTTTAACAGCCTAATCTTACTAACTAAACCTTAATCATATCAGCCCGCATGACCCAAGATTCGCCAATCCCCACTCAAACGCACTTGTGGGGCGCACTGCTAATCCTGGCCCGCGGCTGTCTCCTTAGCATCCGCGCACGTGTTCGAACGGCTAGACGCGTGAGCCTTTCAACAATTTCAAACAAAATTGTTGAAACCACCGCTGTGCACCATTGTAACACGGGTTCGGGTTCCTCTCTCTTTACTTCCTTCTTTCTACTCCCTCTACCCGTATTCTTACTTTTATTTCTAAACCAAGGGACTCCAAAACTTTTACCAAAGCCAACTCCACGCCACGTGGTCCTAAGACGATTGACCGACTTAGGATTCTACACCCAGTATGACGTGACCTAAGCTCTGAACAAAACCCTAGAGTCACCTCTGCTGCCACCACCAGACCAGTAATACAAGAGCAATGATCGAGGTCTGGATCGATCACGCTAATTAATCAACCTAGGGGCTTGATCCCCACTATAAACGATGACCTTGAGTGTGGAATAAAGTACACGGTAATGATAATTCCGATTCGATGTTAGAATCGGCGCCCAATGCAACTCTGCCTCGTGTGGACCACGTGACCAGGACAAGTATACACATAAAACACATGGAAACAATAAAATGCAAATTAATAACAAATTTAATTTATTAAAAGAAAACTAAAACAAAATCTAAATGTGTTCACTCCCTATCACTTTAACACTCCCTACTTGACCTGAGTGGCAAATGAGAAGACTATCCCTATAATTAACAATAGCAACTATACCTTGGGCGACCACAGCTCTAGGTGTTGGGTGGTCTTGGGGAGAGGTAAGATGTTTGACCTCTCCCAGCTGCTCCCGTATTCACACTGATTTTTTCCTTGTCTGGACTACCCCAGACAGAGT
Organism: Procambarus clarkii; assembly: GCF_040958095.1. Classification (NCBI taxonomy): domain Eukaryota; kingdom Metazoa; phylum Arthropoda; class Malacostraca; order Decapoda; family Cambaridae; genus Procambarus; species Procambarus clarkii. The sequence continues at coordinate 1,792,231 of NC_091155.1, forward strand.
ATTGTATTGTTCCGCATCGCTTACCCAGTTACTTTAGCAAGGTTAAGTTATAACAATTAAACTCTGTTGTACTTAATTGATCCAGACTGGTTGAATTATTTTACTGAATTAAATTACAAACATCTAACGGCAGAACTGTTCCCGATCCCCAAAAATGGTTATTAAAACTTTGAGAAATAGTAGACCTGTCAACCCCTGATGACCTATGACCGCCGGTCACTCCGCTTTAAAAGTTAGATCTGATTCGTGACGTCACTGATGGTGACTTAAACTCAATAATTAGAATACTCTTGATATTGTATCCAGTACTATTATACAATACAATTTTAATGCAAAATGAATAAAGGCTAATTTTCTCTAAATTACTGAATACTATAGGATGATTCATTATACGCAGATATGAACAAAGCGTCGGTTATTTCCACCGCGAATTCCCCTGGGGGTCAGGTCACCATGCGGCTCAGCTTCCCATTCTCTTTTGTCGATAAACCACTCTGGATAATTCTTACAACAGCCTAGTTTGTTACAGTAACATCACTTGTATGTATGTACCTTACCTGAATAAACATATTTATTTAATAAAACAATGACAAGATCTTGTACTTACAGATAAGGTACCTTTCCTTACTCACTCACTCACTCGGGCACATTTATGCAAGAACTCGTAGGTGGCCTGACAGCTGGTTTCGCTCGTAGACACGGAGTGTACTCGCAGTAGGGCGTACAGACACTCGCACACACTCTTGGCACTGGCGGTGAGTAAGGGTGGTGACGTCACGTGGTACAGTGAGGGCGGCGGCGGCTGGCGGCTGCAGGTTATATGGTACCATGCACTACACTGTACGCTGTGGTACAGGTACACTGTGGTAAAGTCACACACAGGCGGCGGCACTGCCTTAGTTCACTCTAAGTCACTAAGAACGATTTTTGTCACCAGGGGTTACCTGATACCAGTGTGTTTCGCTCTGGAGATTTGTCACTTTAGGCTTCTGAACACTATATTCACACTCGTGATTCTGGGCTAGTGTGGGGTATGTCGCAAAGACGCTGAGTTAACTTGACGGTGAGGAATGGACGGTGTTCAGTCTAGTGGCCAATAGACAGAACAGCTACACATCCTCTGTGCAAGAGTTCCCTCACGAGAATACTCTACAAGGGCTGCCGGGTATCCCGTGGCACACAACACAAAAAGAGTTACAATTTGACCAATAGCATTGCAGCAAATGAGCGGGAACCAATCATATTGACCGTTCGATGATCAGTAGCAGGAGTGACGTCATGAACACGTCACGACCACGTCATAGCTGTTATTCTCCATCGCGCCGGTTGAGGTTGACCTCAGGGTCACACTGTCGCCTCGCAGGCTTCCCCTCCACTCTTCTCACGCTGGCCCCAGCCAATGTACTCACTGACCCTTGGTGGCAAGTATGCTTAACTCCCTGTATCTACTTCCTGCCTGGACATACGGCGGCCTCCGTATTATGAAAGTGTTCCGGGTTAAGTGGGCATTCTGGAGACACCCAACATGCTAGGTCACTATCCAGGGTTAACAGAGATAGGGCCTTGTGCACAAAGTTCGGTGCACTGTGCACTGCAATGAGCCATTCCAGTCAGCTGTGGGAGAATCTTGAGAGACACTCTCTCACACTTGTGATGGTGTTTTGGTCACACTGTTGTTTCTTGTGATGGTGTTTTTGTCACCCTGGTGTTTCTTGTGATGGTGTTTTTGTCACCCTGGTGTTTCTTGTGATGGTGTTTTGATCACGCTGTTTATTTTTGTTGTTGTATTAAGATCACGCTAGTTTTTGTTGTTGTTGGTGTTTTGATCACGCTGGTGTTTCTTGTTAATTGTGTTTTGGTCACGCTAGTGTTTCTTGTTGTTGGTCTTTGATCACGCTAGTGTTGCTGGTTGTTGGTGTTTTGGTCACGTTTGTGTTTCTTTTTATTTGTGTTTTGGTCACGCTGGTGTTTCTTGTTAATTGTGTTTTGGTCCCGCTGGTGTTTTTTGGAATGGTGTTTTGGTCCCGCTGGTGATTCTTTTTATATGTATTTGTGTCAAACTGGTGTGTCTTCACGCTGGTGGGACTGACATCAACAAGTGATCCATACAGTGAAGCACAAATACAATACAATACATCAGACAATGGAGAGGTGTGGCGAGTGTTTGGGAGTATTGGGAAAACGTAATGTAGGCGGCAAGTGTTGCATCTGTAACAAAAGATTTCACCAGGGCTGTGCAGAATTATCTCCAGGATGTACAAAAAGGCAAGGAATTTACTGAGTTTGCAAAGATGACAGATTAATGTTGGAGAACATAATTTAACTGTTGAAATACATTCCCGAATCACAGAGATTATCATTCACAGGAAAGCTGCCAGTGATATATGCGGACTGGGAAAAGACAACATTGGATAACGACCAAAACTCAGGAACAGATAGTTTAGAGAACCGCAGCAGTAGTGTGGAGGAAGAGGGTATTGTGGTACAAAATAACAGCAATATTACAGAGCCAGGTAATATAAACGATGAGAGCAACAGTGAGACAGAGTGCATAAATGAAGGAATTGGGACGAAAGACGGAGATAGCTCCAATAAAGAGGTAGACAAGACAGACACAGGTATAAATACCTTGAAAAACGCAAAACCGGAACACATTTGCAAATTCTACGCTAAAGGAATATGCAAATATGGAAAATTAGGAGCAAAATGTAATTTTCTGCATCCTCGAAAATGCAGGAACATGTTGGCGAGGGATACATGCCGATTTAGAACAGGGTGTAGATACTTCCACCCTAAATTATGTCAATTTTCAATTAGGGACAAAAAATGCTACAATCTTCGGTGTCCGGAATTCCACGTGAGAGGTACACAGCGTTATAGACGGGAAGATCAATATGACACTACTGGAATTTTTTTAGAGGAAGGCAGAAACAGAGTAGTAAATATAAGAGAGAGGAACAGTCAGATGTAACCACTACAGGATTACAGAGGGGAACGGAGATACCCACAAAACTGGAATTCCATATATCAACAAGCACACAGGTACTACACCACACAACACCCGTCCTACTACCAAAACTGGACGCACCACTTCCAAAACAACACACCCTGGACCGGGGTAGAGTGGGGGGAGAACTACCAAAGCCCACCAAAAGTGACACGCAATGTGGGAAATCATTCATATTTGCAAACATACAAGACTTGAAACCAAAATCAAGAAATCAAGTTAAGTTCATAAATGGCCTCCTAATAGAATTGAACTCAATATTTGGTGCATTTACAGAAACCCACACAAAAGACCACATGGATAGTGAAGTCTGGATTCCGAATTATAATCTATATAGATGTTACAGAGTAATATGGAGTCAAGTGGAGGAGTAGGTCTGTATATTAAAGAGGAGCTGGCATGCACAGAGCTCCTGAACTCGTCCAATGAGGTGGTAGAGGTACTTGGAATCAAGGTAGAAAATCACTCGGTAGAATTCACTCGGACCACAAGCTCATTGAAGTGCAAACTAACATTAATAACGGTATAAGGCCCAAGAGAAACAACAAGCGAGAAGGGCTATTCAATAAATTCAATTTTAATAATAAGAGGATAGTCTGGGAGAAAATAAACAGGGAACTTACAAACATTCAATGGGAAAATGTTCTAAGAAATAAAAATCCTACACAAGGAATTGAAAAACTGACTTCTGAAGCATATGAAGTCTGTCTGAAACATGTTCCTTTGAGGAAAGCCAGAAAGAGGTCAAATGTAGAAAGAGAACGCAGACGACATTACAAAAGTAGGAAGAAATTAATGGAAATGCTTAAGCAGACACGACTCTCCATACAGAGAAGAAATAATTTAAACAGGGAGATTGAAGAAATCGAATAGAGACTGAAGCATTCCTATCAGACTGAAGAAAGGCAACTAGAACAGAAAGCTATTCAAGAAATAAAGAAAAACCCAAAATATTTCTTCACATATGCTAAATCAAAAGCGAAAACCACTGCCAGTATTGGACCTATTCGTATTAGTGAAGGTTCATACACTGAGGATGACAAAGAAATTAGTGAAATTCTAAAAAAGCAGTATGAGGACATGCTTAGCACTCCGATACACAGCACGAAAGTGGAAGATTCGGACAATTTCTTTATGAATGATACTCAAACACCTGTAAATATAACTGATATCAACACGAGCGTGGCAGACTTTGAAAGAGAAATTGACAATATGCCCGTGCACTCAGCCCTGGGTCATGACTCATGGAATTCAATATTTATAAGGAAATGCAAAGTGCCAGTAGCACAGGCACTCAGGTGTGCCTGTGCCTCAGGTGTGGAGGAAGAGCTTGGACACAGGGGAGATACCAGGTGCGCTTAAAGCAGCAGACATTGCCCCTCTACACAAGGGTGGTAGCAAAGCATTGGCAAAGAATTATAGACCAGTTGCACTAACGTCCCACATAATAAAAGTATTTGAGAGAGTGATCAGGAGTCAGGTCACTAGATTCATGGAAACCAATGACCTCCATGTTATAAAAATAAATGGTGGGCTTGCTATGGGGAATTGGTACTATTAAGGGGTAAGGGTAGTTAGAAAACAGAGTTATCAAATAGGGGAGAGTTAAAAGGCCCGGCCCCCAAAATAAATTATCCACAGTAATAATACTTGCTATTAGACCATGTCAGTCTAAGGGTTGATCAGTACACTCCCACACAGGAAGAAGGGATACTCTGTTCTAAGGTACTTATTTATTAACCCCTTAACAAATGATTAAAGTATTAGTAAACATAGTTGGTGCCTATGTTATTATTTAATAATCAACCCCCAGCTCAATCTTTAAATGCTCTTTGAGAAACAAGAATAGTCTTACGTCTGGCAGGGAAGATACAAACAATTGCCACTCGTGATGCGCTCAACTGTACTATAAGAAAGTTTAATAGCTCACTTTTGACCTCTGGTTTCCACTGAGGAACCCAGGGTCATAACACTCCACAATCCAGGCCAACATGGATTTAGAGCAGGAAGATCATGCTTCTCACAGCTACTTGACCACTATGACAAAATCACTGAGGCATTAGAGGAAAAACATAATGCAGATGTCGTATACACAGATTTTGCAAAGGCATTCGACAAATGTGACCATGGAGTGATTGCACACAAAATGAGGTTAATGGGTATAACTGGTAAAGTAGGACGCTGGATACTCAATTTCCTGTCGAACAGAACACAAAGAGTAACAGTAAATCAAGTAAAATCGAGTCCGAGCGCAGTTAAAAGCTCTGTACCTCAAGGTACAGTCCTTGCACCACTGCTGTTCCTTATTCTCATATCAGATATTGACAAAAACACAAGTCACAGCTTCGTGTCATCTTTTGCAGATGATACAAAAATCAGCATGAAAATTACCTCTGCTGAAGACATTGATAAACTACAAACAGATATTAACAAAGTCTTCGATTGGGCAGCAGAAAATAACATGATGTTTAACGGTGATAAATTCCAGGTACTCAGATACGGCAAAAATGAGGATCTCAAACATAATACAGGGTACAAAACACAATCGAATCTGCCCATAGTAGGAAAACAGTATGTCAAGGATTTGGGAATAATGATATCCGACGACCTAACGTTTAGGGAGCATAACCAAGCAAGTATTGCGTCAGCCAGAAAAATGATAGGATGGATTACGAGAACCTTCAAGTCCAGGGATCCCATCACAATTGTTGTACTTTTCAAATCACTTGTGTTGTCCTGTCTTGAGTACTGCTCAGTACTCACTGTCCCCTTCAGAGCAGGAGAGATTGCTGAAATTGAGGGAATACAGAAAACATATACGGCACGCATAGACGAGATAAAGTACCTAAATTATTGGGATCGTCTCAAAGCTCTCCAAATGTACTCACTAGAAAGGAGACGAGAGAGATACCAAATAATATACACATGGAAAATACTGGAGGGACAGGTCCCAAATCTGCACAGTAAAATAACAACGTACTGGAGTGACCGACATGGAAGAAAATGCAAAATAGAACCAATGAAGAGCAGAGGTGCCATGGACACAATCAGAGAACACTGTATGAACATCAGAGGTCCACGGTTGTTCAACGTCCTACCAGCGAGCATCAGAAATATTACAGGAACAACCGTGGACATCTTCAAGAGGAAACTAGATTGTTTCCTTCAAGGAGTGCCGGATCAACCGGGCTGTGGTGGGTATATGGGCCTGCGGGCCGCTCCAAGCAACAGCCTGGTGGACCAAACTCTCACAAGTCACGTCTGGCCTCGGGCCGGGCTTGAGGAGTAGAAGAACTCCCAGAACCCCATCAACCAGGTATCAACCAGGTGTTTCTGGTGATGGTGTCTGCATCACGCTGGTGATTCTTGTGATGGTGTTTTGGTCACGCTGGAGTTTCTTATTTTTTGGTGTTTTGGTCACACTGGTGTTTCTTGAAACACATGCATGACCAAAACAACATAAACAAGAAACACCAGCGAGACAAAAACACCAACAAGAAAAAACACCAGCTTGACCAAAACATTAACAACAAGAAAAACGAGCGTGTCAAAAACACCAACAAGAAAAAGCACCAGCGTGACAAAAACACTAAAAACAAGATAAACTAGCATGACCAAAACACCTGCGTGTCCAAAACACCAAAAACAAGAAACACCAGCGTGACCAAAACACCATCAACAAGAAACACCAGCGTGACCAAAACACCATCAACAAGAAACACCAGCGTGACCAAAACACCATCAACAAGAAACACCAGCGTGACCAAAACACCATCAACAAGAAACTCCAGCGTGACCAAAACAATAACAAAAAGAAACTCCAGCGTGACCAAAACACCATCAACAAGAAACTCCAGCGTGACCAAAACACCATCAACAAGAAACACCAGCGTGACCAAAACACCATCAACAAGAAACACCAGCGTGACCAAAACACCATCAACAAGAAACACCAGCTCTTGTCTCCTCGTCGTCCCCACCATCCCCCACACCTGATAATGATAATGATAATGATAATGATAATGATAATGATAATGATAATTTTTATTTAGGTAAGGTACATACATAAAGAGATTTTACAAGGTTTGTTGGCTTTATAGATAGAGCTAGTACATACAATGCCTAAAGCCACTATTACGCAAAGCGTTTCGGGCAGGAAAAACATTAATGACTAAAGCTTAAAACTAATGGGTAAAAAGAAAAGATGTGATGAGTACATATAAAAAATAGAGGTAAAAGAGGGGGGAACATTGTTAAAAAAGCAGCACAAATACAATTACAAATTATTACAGAAAATTACATTCAAACAGAGTTGATTTGAAAAACAAAAGAACAAGAGAAATACATGGGTTGACAACAGAGGGGTAAGGTGGGTTACATGGAATTTATTAGGTATAGCTTCGTTTTTAACTTAAACTGGTTGAGAGAGGTACAGTCTTTAACATGGTTGGGAAGGTCATTCCACATTCTGGGCCCCTTGATTTGTAGAGCATTTCTGGTTTGATTAAGTCGTACTCTAGGAATATCAAAACTGTATTTATTTCTGGTGTGGTGCTCATGGGTTCTGTTACAACCTTCTATGAAGCTTTTGAGATCAGGATTGGCATTATAGTTTAGCGTTTTATATATGTATAATACACATGAGAGAATGTGCAGTGACTTAATGTCTAACATATTCAGAGATTTGAGTAGGGGTACCGAGTGATGTCTGGGGCCAGAATTGGATATTGTCCTAATAGCAGCTTTGTGTTGAGTAATTAGAGGACGTAAGTGATTTTGGGTAGTAGAGCCCCAAGCACAAATACCATAGTTGAGATATGGATAGATAAGGGAGTAATAGAGAGTCACCAGGGCAGGGCGTGGTACATAATATCTGATCTTAGAAAGAATGCCCACAGTTTTTGAAACTTTTTTTGATATGTTTAGAATGTGTCCCTGGAAATTCAGCTTGTGGTCAATGAGAATGCCAAGGAATTTGCCATCTAATTTGTTACAAATTTGGGTATTGTTTATTTTGAGATTTATTTGATTAGAGGATTTATTGCCAAACAGAATATAGAAAGTTTTGTCAATGTTAAGGGTGAGTTTGTTGGCAGTTAGGTGGCAGTTTGTTGGCAGTTGGCAGTTGGCAGGCACCTGTCCCCTCTTTCACTCTCCACCATTCCCTACTCTCTCGTCTGATGTATTCCCATATGATCTGATGTTCCTATCAGATAATTGGGAACATGAAATGATCTGAAGTTCCCCATCACTGAAATAAAAAAAAACAGTTAAAAAATGGAAATGAAAAAAAGAATAAAAAAATAAACAAGTAAACTATACTTATGATATGGACGGAATGGTTAACAACACAGCTTAATTCCAAAGCAATGTCACACAAAATAATTAAATAAAAATGAAAATGAATCGATATCTATGAAATTTCAATTTATCAATGAAATCAGAAACATTGAAATGGAATTGTTACCTATTTAGTATAGCGTGTGTTGGTCGTACGTGCAACAGGTGGCGCTGTTTTTCAAAAAAACATGTTTTTACCAGTCACAGGTGTCGTATATTTACTTATATTTACGAATTGAACGGTATGGTAAACTACACAGCTCAATTCCAAAGCAATGTCACACAAAATAATTAAATAAAAATGAAAATAAATCAAAATCTATGAAAATCCAATTTATTAATGCAATCGGAAACAGTGAAATGGAATCGTAACATATTTAGTATAGCGTGTGTTGTATTATGTGCAAAAGATGGCCCTTTAAAAAAAAAAAAAAAAGATGTTTTTTACCTGTCACAGGTGTGACATCTATATAATAGGTATACAAAAACATGCGCATTTTCGAATGGAATGTTGTGTCAAAATTTTGAAGCAATCGGTGAAGAACTTTCGAAGATTACAGCGCGTGTTGCTCCATCACATGCCATTGTTTTAAAAAAAAGCATGTTTTTTCCTGTCAAAGGTGAGGCATGAATATAGTAGATATATTAAAACACGCGCCTATTCGAATGCAACGTTGTGTCAAAGTTTCAAAGCAATCCGTAAAGAGGTTTTGAAGGGTCCCTCACATGAAAAACACAGTTTAAAAAAAAATGTTTTTTTTTCCCATCACAGACATGACATCTATATCGTATGTATATAAAAACCCGTTCGGATGCGAATGGAATGTTGTGTGAAAATTCCAAAGCACTCGATGAAGAATTTTCGGAGATTAGCGATTTTGAACAAACGAACATTTACATTTTTATTTATATATATATATAAATATATAATATATATACCTATATCTATCTATCTATCTATTTTTCTATCTATCATCTTCGTTATTTCAAGGTGAAGAAAAAATATATATATAATATATATATATATATATATATATATATATATATATATATATATATATATATATATATATATATATATATATATATATATATATATATACATATATATATATATATATATATATATATATATATATATATATATATATATATATATATATATATATATATATATATGTCGTACCTAGTAGCCAGAACTCACTTCTCAGCCTACTATTCAAGGCCCGATTTGCCTAATAAGCCAAGTTTTCCTGAAATAATATATTTTCTCTAATTTTTTTCTTATGAAATGATAAAGCTACCCATTTCATTATGTATGAGGTCAATTTTTTTTTATTGGGGTTAAAATTAACGTAGATATATGACCGAACCTAACCAACCCTACCTAACCTAACCTAACCTATATTTATAGGTAAGGATAGGTTAGGTAGCCAAAAAAAGCTAGGTTAGGTTAGGTTAGGTAGGTTAGGTAGACGAAAAAACATTAATTCATGAAAACTTGGCTTATTAGGCAAATCGGGCCTTGAATAGTAGGCTGAGAATTGCGTTCTGGCTATTAGGTACGACATATACATATATATATATATATATATATATATATATATATATATATATATATATATATATATATATATATATATATATATATATATATATATATATATATATATATATATGATGCCCCGGAAAACATTCAAGTGTGGCATAATGTCCTTCTGTTTGGCAATGTATGCCTCACCGTCCCTCCAAGGAGGGACAAATCACTTGCTTCCTCGGTCCTGAGGGCGATAAATGAATACCCAAGGGGGGACAACCTAGTTCGCCTGCCTCTGCGAGCAAAACACATCCACCGCAGAAATGGTAACAACAACATACCGGAAACGTACAAAATCAGAGCACAAATCACCAAGAAAATTGAAGAGGGAAATACCGCAAGAGCTATTAGAGTCCTCACCAGTGACGAGAAAATTGCTCCTCGAAACTCAGCCACAGCACGGGCCCTGCAAAGCAAGCACCCACTCAGAACCCCTCAAGGCGACAACATCGTTCCGCCATCAGCTGACACCATTTTAGACCCATTAATTGTTGGTGAATCTGAGGTCTACAAAGCACCCCTTTCTTTTCCACCTGGGTCAGCAGGCGGCTTTACAGGGTTAAAACCTCAACACATCAAGCAAATGTTAAATCCTGCGGTTGGTGATGCTGCATAAGATCTTCTTATGGAACTCACAAGGTTCGTCAACACGTGCCTGGCTGGTGAGATACCTGAGGCCATTAGGCCTCTCTTTTTTGGTGCCTCCCTCTGTGCTCTCAAAAAGAAGGACGAAGGAATCAGGCCAATCGCTGTTGGCAACACTCTCCGACGCCTGATTGCCAAGGCTGCTACGAGGGTTGTCAGCCAGCAAGCGGCTGAATTGCTGAAACCAATCCAGCTAGGATTTGGAATCCCCCAAGGCTGTGAAGCGGCTGCCCATGCAGCACGAGCATACATCACCAACATTTCTGATGAAAAGGCCCTGCTCAAACTGGATTTTAAGAATGCCTTCAACATGGTCAGAATGTAACACCCATGACCTCCCCCCCCCTTAGAGTTCACACCCAGGGAAGCCTTCTTCAAGAGGTCAGCCCAGATGACCTCCGGATTATCTTGTATGTTGATTAAAAAAATTCCTGGGTTAGTCTTAGTCAGCATAGTTTCAAGTATGTAATATTTCATGATACTCTTGTCAAACATTGCAATGGAATTAGACTCCAGATTCTTATGTGTAAACATCCATGGATCTCCCCCTTTTGGCCAGGTCAGAGGTCAGCCACACATGTAATTAATAACTCCTCTCTTGAAGAATGTATGGTGAATGTCAAACAAGTTTAATGAAAATTCTTGAGTGTTTGTACACGTGTGGCCGATCTTTTACATTCTTGGAGTAGGTAGCAACAGAAAGTCTCCCCCTCCCCCCTGTTGAGTTGCATATAAAGGTCCTGTAGAGACTTAGTGAGGGAGAGTGCGTACACCGGGATCGAGAGCGGGTCTGTGAAGAACATCTCAGCCAGGGAGAGACAGAGGTCTTAAGGTAATGTGTGTGATCTCTGAGGTTTTGTTCCATGTCCAAATTTCTTAACTTTTCGCCAGTGTTAGAGTAGGATTTATAAGTGGTGATTGACATAATTTTGGTCTCAATAAACTCATGTTAAATTTCCCGTCTGTGTCAATTGTTGAATCCTCTTAGCCTTTTGGATATAGTGGCTGACAAGCGTTTTCATAATTAATGACAGTCATAGAAAGTACTCTCCAAGTCAAGCAATGTTTCTTGCCTCGTTGCTTGATATAGTCTCAATGGTCAAAGGCAGATGGTGGAAGCGTATTTAATCCTGTGTTAGCATTTCCTTGTTGGCAGTGTACCTTTTAGTTCCGGTGTAACCATCATATGTCAGCTCATAACAGTGTTACCAAGTGCAACCGATGGGGAAGTGTTACTCAGGATAAATAGTGTTTACATTATTAGTTTAGTATCCATTATAGTGGTGTTACATTTTTAGAGCGGTGTTACAAGAAGAGATGCAGTACTTTGTGCCGTACATCGCCATTTCCGGCCCCTCTACCCGTTCATACTATCGTGCTACAGTGGTGAGTCAAAACTGCTCTTTGGTGAACATGAAATCAGATCATGTGAAGGTGTTCAGCAAGGTGATCCTCTTGCTCCCCTTCTTTTGTGCCTAGTCTTAAAAGAAATCACCGAAAGCTTGTCCAGCGAGTTCAACATCTGGTTTTTGGATGAAGGCACTATACCTGGCACCGTAGACCACCTCTTGGCAGACATCAGGAAAATAAGGGGAGCAAGAAGCCTGGGTCTTGTCCTGAACCCTTCCAAGTGTGAAGTAGTCTCTTCCAACCCAGACATCGTAGCTAGAATAAGGTCTGCCTTGCCTGGAGCCCATGTCAGTAGGGCCGAGAACAGCACCCTCCTTGGAGCTCCCCTCGGGTCTAACGCCATTGAGGAGATCCTTGACAAGAATATCGCAGACCTTAGGAGGATGGAAGACAGAATAGGTGACATCGATGCCCACGATGCTTTTTATTTCCTCACCAAATGCCTATCCCTTCCGAGGCTAACCTACTTTCTGAGGTGTGCCCCATCTTACGACAACCAAAAGCTTGAAGAGTATGATCTCTTACTGAAGACCATGCTGGAAAAAGTTGTTAACCTCTCCCTCAACGAATGCCAGTGGAAACAAGCCACTCTTCCTGTTAGGCTCGGTGGCTTGGGTGTCCGCACCGCTACCCAAATTGCTATCCCAGCCTTCCTGTCTTCCTCCTCAGCATCAGATGACCTGGTTAAGGAAATTCTACCTGACACCCTGAGTGATGTAGCGGGGATACAGGACCCCCACTACACGGAATGCGACACGAATTGGGGTGCCATGGCTTTACGGATTATTTCTTTCATTATTCTTTCCTCTTTAAGCACCAACGTATATACTAAGCCCACCAACATAGGATTATGCCTGAACGGTAGAAGTGAGTGCCCCCAGAGATACAAAGCCAGTGTTCTCAATGCTTATATTCGTCGAGCGCTTACCCACTGCTCCGAATGGAGCAACGTGAGTAGAGAGTTTGAAAGAGTAACTCAGGTATTGGCCAACAACGGATATAGCAACGCGGAAATAAACGCTGCTATAAGAAGACACTTGGACCAATGGTATAATCCTGAACCTAGACCAGAAACCACAACACCTCCAATAAAATTATATTACAAATCAACCACGCACAGTGAACATATAAAAGAGGAAAGAATAATGAAAGAAATAATCCGTAAAGGAGTAAAAAAGCATTACTCCTAACCAAAACATAGACCTGATCATATTCTACAAAACCAAGAAGACTTCTGAACTCCTTATCAAAAACAGCCCGAAGCCGACGGAGAACCCTCTACAGCAGTCAAGCATTGTATACATGTACACTTGCCCCAACGAAAGATGTAACCTTCAATCTAAGTACATAGGTATGACGTCGACCAAGCTGACGACGCGTTTGACATGTCATCTTCAATCCGGTGCCCCCAAGAATCACATGAGACATGCCCATGACATCACCCTAACAAGAGAAATGTTGAACAAAAATACCTGTATAATAGACAAAACCCAAGATGCAAGAAGATTACAAATTCTTGAAGCAATTCACATAAGAATAGAACAACCTACCATGAACACCCATATCACGGAACTATTTACTCTACCCACCATGAGAGTAAGGACAAGACCAGAACATAACGATGCCAACACAGAAGACACTGAGCAACATAACAGGCCAATTATACCTGATTAATTTTTGTATGTAGATAGGAGCTGCCTCGTATGGGCCAATAGGCCTACCACAGTTATCTTTATTCTTATGTGCTTCATCCGCCAATTATCCCTTATGTATCCCCCATGTTTTTACCTTTATTGTCTTATCACCTGACCCAGTGCGGGTATAAATCAACCAGTTCTGAAAATTCTTTTCACTTGAGAATGAACCATGGAGGTTCGAAACGTTGTGCAAATTGAATAAATAAGTGTAATACATTCTATAGTAATTAACTTTTTTCTTCACCTTGAAATTACGAAAATGAGTTTTGGAAAACTCCTCTTTCAGCTAAGCCCTGATGCTAAGAAAATAGTTAGAGGGATAGAAGCCCTAAATCAGAAGATAGTAAATACTGAATATGCAGTCATATTTAATGAGACATGTTTAAAAGAAAACCTGCTGCCAGTAAACACCAATACATATATATATATATATATATATATATATATATATATATATATATATATATATATATATATAAATATATATATATATATATATATATATATATATATATATAAATATATATATATATATATATATATATATATATATATATATATATATATATATATATATATATATATATATATATATATATATATATATATATATATATATATATATGTCGTACCTAGTAGCCAGAACGCACTTCTCAGCCTACTATGCAAGGCCCGATTTGCCTAATAAGCCAAGTTTTCATGAATTATTTGTTTTTCGCCTACCTAACCTACCTAACCTAACCTAACCTAACTTTTTCGGCTACCTAACCAAACCTAACCTATGAAGATAGGTTAGGTTAGGTTAGGTAGGGTTGGTTAGGTTCGGTCATATATCTACGTTAATTTTAACTCCAATAAAAAAAAATTTACCTCATACATAATGAAATGGGTAGATTTATCATTTCATAAGAAAAAAATTAGAAAAAATATATTAATTCAGGAAAACTTTGCTTATTAGGCAAATCGGGCCTTGAATAGTAGGCCAAAAAGTGAGTTCTGGCTACTAGGTACGACATATATATATATATATATATATATATATATATATATATATATATATATATATATATATACATATATATATATATATATATATATATATATATATATATATATATATATATATATATATATATATATATATATATATATATATATATATATATACCATATATATGAGAAAGGAAATGTATGTTTTGCATTGCTCTCTATATTTGCAAACTTGCCTCTCTCTATGTGTGTGTTATTTTGGAAGCAATTCCTTGCAAGATTGCCAGTGTTACTAGACCCAATTTGCGTAGCGGCAACAAAACACGGGCGAAAGAGCCATTACCCTGCGTTGTAATATGTCTCAACTGCTGCCTCTCTCCACACTCTCCTTCACACAGTGGCTGCTGCCTCTCTCCACACTCTCCTTCACACAGTGGCTGCTGCCTCACACCACGCTCCCCTCCACACAGTGGCTGCTGCCTCACACCACGCTCCCCTCCACACAGTGGCTGCTGCCTCACACCACGCTCCCCTCCACACAGTGGCTGCTGCCTCACACCACGCTCCCCTCCACACAGTGACTGCTGCCTCACACCACGCTCCCCTCCACACAGTGGCTGCTGCCTCACACCACGCTCCCCTCCACACAGTGACTGCTGCCTCACACCACGCTCCCCTCCACACAGTGGCTGCTGCCTCACACCATGCTCCCCTCCACACAGTGGCTGCTGCCTCACACCACGCTCCCCTCCACACAGTGGCTGCTGCCTCTCATCATGCTACCCCCCACACAGTGGCTGCTGCCTCACACCACGCTCCCCTCCACACAGTGGCTGCTGCTTCACACTACGCTCCCCTCCACACAGTGGCTGCTGCCTCACACCACGCTCCCCCTCCACACAGGTGCTGCTGCCTCACACCACGCTCCCCCTCCACACAGTGACTGCTGCCTCACACCACGCTCCCCCTCCACACAGGTGCTGCTGCCTCACACCACGCTCCCCTCCACACAGTGACTGCTGCCTCACACCACGCTCCCCTCCACACAGTGGCTGCTGCTTCACACTACGCTCCCCTCCACACAGTGGCTGCTGCCTCACACCACGCTCCCCCTCCACACAGGTGCTGCTGCCTCACACCACGCTCCCCCTCCACACAGTGACTGCTGCCTCACACCACGCTCCCCTCCACACAGTGGCTGCTGCTTCACACTATGCTCCCCTCCACACAGTGGCTGCTGCCTCACACCACGCTCCCCTCCACACAGTGACTGCTGCCTCACACCACGCTCCCCTCCACACAGTGGCTGCTGCCTCACACCACGCTCCCCTCCACACAGTGGCTGCTGCCTCACACCACGCTCCCCTCCACACAGTGGCTGCTGCCTCACACCACGCTCCCCTCCACACAGTGGCTGCTGCCTCACACCACGCTCCCCTCCACACAGTGACTGCTGCCTCACACCACGCTCCTCTCCACACAGTGACTGCTGCCTCACACCACGCTCCCCTCCACACAGTGACTGCTGCCTCACACCACGCTCCCCTCCACACAGTGACTGCTGCCTCACACCACGCTCCCCCTCCACACAGGTGCTGCTGCCTCACACCACGCTCCCCCTCCACACAGTGACTGCTGCCTCACACCACGCTCCCCTCCACACAGTGGCTGCTGCCTCACACCACGCTCCCCTCCACACAGTGGCTGCTGCCTCACACCACGCTCCCCTCCACACAGTGGCTGCTGCCTCACACCACGCTCCCCTCCACACAGTGGCTGCTGTCTCACACCACGCTCCCCTCCACACAGTGACTGCTGCTTCACACTACGCTCCCCTCCACACAGTGGCTGCTGCCTCTCATGATGCTCCCCACCACACAGTGGCTGCTGCCTCTCATCACGCTCCCCTCCACACAGTGACTGCTGCCTCTCATCACGCTCCCCTCCACACAGTGGCTGCTGCCTCTAACATGCTCCCCCCACACAGTGGCTGCTGCCTCTCATCACGCTCCCCCCCCCTCACACAGTGACTGCTGCCTCACACCACGCTCCCCCCCACACAGTGGCTGCTGCCTCACACCACGCTCCCCCTCCACACAGGTGCTGCTGCCTCACACCACGCTCCCCCTCCACACAGTGACTGCTGCCTCACACCACGCTCCCCTCCACACAGTGACTGCTGCCTCACACCACGCTCCCCTCCACACAGTGACTGGTGCCTCACACCACGCTCCCCCTCCACACAGTGGCTGCTGCCTCACACCACGCTCCCCCTCCACACAGTGGCTGCTGCCTCTCATCACGCTCCCCTCCACACAGTGACTGCTGCCTCTCATCACGCTCCCCTCCACACAGTGACTGCTGCCTCTCATCACGCTCCCCTCCACACAGTTACTGCTGCGTCACACCACGCTCCCCCTCCACACAGTGACTGCTGCCTCACACCACGCTCCCCTCCACACAGTGACTGGTGCCTCACACCACGTTCCCCTCCACACAGTGGCTGCTGCTTCACACCACGCTCCCCTCCACACAGTGGCTGCTGCCTCTCATCACGCTCCCCCTCCACACAGTGGCTGCTGCCTCACACTACGCTCCCCTCCACACAGTGACTGGTGCCTCACACCACGCTCCCCTCCACACAGTGACTGGTGCCTCACACCACGCTCCCCTCCACACAGTGACTGGTGCCTCACACCACGCTCCCCTCCACACAGTGGCTGCTGCCTCTCATCACGCTCCCCTCCACACAGTGACTGCTGCCTCTCATCACGCTCCCCTCCACACAGGGGCTGCTGCCTCTCATCACGCTCCCCTCCACACAGTGGTTGCTGCCTCTCATCACGCTCCCCTCCACACAGTGACTGCTGCCTCTCATCACGCTCCCACCCTACACACAGTGGCTGCTGCCTCACACCACTCTCCCCCCCCCCACACAGTGGCTGCTGCCTCTCATCATGCTCCCCTCCACACAGTGGCTGCTGCCTCTCATCACGCTCCCCTCCACACAGTGGCTGCTGCCTCTCATCACGCTCCCCTCCACACAGTGACTGCTGCCTCTCATCACGCTCCCCCCCCTACACACAGTGGCTGCTGCCTCTCACCACGCTCCCCCCCCCCACACAGTGGTTGCTGCCTCTCATCATGCTCCCCTCCACACAGTGGCTGCTGCCTCTCATCACGCTCCCCTCCACACAGTGGCTGCTGCCTCTCACCACGCTCCCCTCCACACAGTGGCTGCTGCCTCACACCATGCTTCCCTCCACACAGTGGCTGCTGCCTCACACCACGCTTCTCTCCACACAGTGGTTGCTGCCTCACACCACGCTCCCCTCCACACAGTGGCTGCTGCCTCTCATCACGCTCCCCTCCAGATAGTGGCTGCTGCCTCTCACCACGTTCCACTCCACACAGTGACTGCTGCCTCTCATCACGCTCCCACCCCCACACACAGTGGCTGCTGCCTCACACCATGCTTCCCTCTACACAATGGCTGCTGCCTCACACCACGCTCCCCTCCACACAGTGGCTGCTGCCTCACACCACGCTCCCCTCCAGATAGTGGCTGCTGCCTCTCACCACGTTCCCCTCCACACAGTGACTGCTGCCTCTCATC
Source organism: Procambarus clarkii (assembly GCF_040958095.1). Classification (NCBI taxonomy): domain Eukaryota; kingdom Metazoa; phylum Arthropoda; class Malacostraca; order Decapoda; family Cambaridae; genus Procambarus; species Procambarus clarkii. The sequence continues at coordinate 1,810,533 of NC_091155.1, forward strand.
ACGCTCCCACCCCCACACACACAGTGGCTGCTGCCTCACACAATGCTTCCCTCCACACAATGGCTGCTGCCTCTCACCACGCTCCTCTCTACATAGTGGCTGCTGCCTCTCACCATGCTCTCCTTCCACACAGTGGCTTATGTGGAATTAGGAATTATTAGGAATTATTAATACTATCTTATTAGGAATTAGGATCTTCCTAATGGGATTACCATGGAAACAGAACTCAGAGAAAAGGCTGTGCAGGATATAATAATAATAATAATAATATAATAATAATAATTTTTATTTAGGTAAGATACATACATAAAGAGATTTTACAAAGTTTGTTGGCTTTATAGATAGAGCTAGTACATACAATGCCTAAAGCCACTATTACGCAAAGCGTTTCGGGCAGGAAAAACATTAATGACTAAAGCTTAAAACTAATGGGTAAAAAGAATAAAATGTGTTGAGAACAAATAAAAATAGAGGTAAAAGAGGGGGGGAACATTGTTGAAAAAGCAGCACAAATACAATTACAAATTATTACAGAAAATTACATTCAAACAGCGTTGATTTGAAAAAAAAAAAAAAAAAAAAAAACATACATGGGTTGACAACAGAGGGGTAAGGTAGGTTACAGGGAATTTATTAGGTATAGCTTCGTTTTTAACTTAAACTGGTTGAGAGAGGTACAGTCTTTAACATGGTTGGGAAGATCATTCCACATTCTGGGCCCCTTGATTTGTAGAGCATTTCTGGTTTGATTAAGTCGTACTCTAGGAATATCAAAACTGTATTTATTTCTGGTGTGGTGCTCATGGGTTCTGTTACAACCTTCTATGAAGCTTTTGAGATCAGGATTGGCATTATAGTTTAGCGTTTTATATATGTATAATACACATGAGAGAATGTGCAGTGACTTAATGTCTAACATATTCAGAGATTTGGTAGGGGTACCGAGTGATGTCTGGGGCCAGAATTGGATATTGTCCTAATAGCAGCTTTGTGTTGAGTAATTAGAGGACGTAAGTGATTTTGGGTAGTAGAGCCCCAAGCACAAATACCATAGTTGAGATATGGATAGATAAGGGAGTAATAGAGAGTCACCAGGGCAGGGCGTGGTACATAATATCTGATCTTAGAAAGAATGCCCACAGTTTTTGAAACTTTTTTTGATATGTTTAGAATGTGTCCCTGGAAATTCAGCTTGTGGTCAATGAGAATGCCAAGGAATTTGCCATCTAATTTGTTACAAATTTGGGTATTGTTTATTTTGAAATTTATTTGATTAGAGGATTTATTGCCAAACAGAATATAGAAAGTTTTGTCAATGTTAAGGGTGAGTTTGTTGGCAGTTAGCCAAAGATGGACTTTATTTAGCTCAGTATTTACTGCGGCATTTAGAGCAAGGGGATCAGGACTGGAGTAAATGAAGGTTGTTTCGTCAGCAAATAGAATTGGTTTGAGGTGTTGGGAGGCATTTGGAAGGTCATTAATGTAGATGAGAAAGAGGAGAGGGCCAAGTATGCTGCCCTGGGGAACACCAATGTTGATGGATAGGGTGGGAGAAATTGTATTATTCACAGAAACACATTGGAGCCTGTCATTAAGGTAGGATTTGAGGTATTGTAGGGAGTGTCCTCAGACACCATAATGATGTAATTTAAGAAGAAGGTTTTGGTGGTTGACAGTATCGAAAGCTTTACGCAGGTCCACAAATAACCCAACAGGGAACTCATTTTTATCAAGAGCTGTATGAATCGAGTTAAGCATACTAATAAGTGCATCGTTAGTGCTTTTTTTGGGCCTGAAGCCATATTGGTAAGGGCTAAGTATATTGAGTTTGGCTAGATATGAGTAAAGCTGCTTATAGATTAGTTTTTCAAAATTTTTTGACAAGTTTGGCAGGATTGATATAGGTCTGTAGTTGTTAACATCTGTGAGATCACCACATTTGTGGACAGGCGTTACTCTCGCTTTTTTTAGAATATCTGGAAAGGTTTGGAGTTCAAGTGACTTGTTGAAGAGCAAAGCAATAGCAGGGGCTAAAGATCTGGAGGCTTTTTTGTAGATTAAAGTTGGTATCTCCTCAAGGGCACCAGACTTGGTTTTAAGGGAAAGGATTATCTCATTGACGTCAGTGGAATTAATAGGCTTTAGGTACAGAGACTGTGGATAGTTACCTGTACGATAGTCCTTAATGTCAGTACTGGAAGATGGAATATCATTAGCAAGGGATGAACCAATGGAAGAGAAGAACCTATTGAACTCAATAGCAGAATCAGAGGCTGAAAGCTGACCATCGTTATTAGACAGGAGAGTCGGTTTGTTATTTAAAGACTTCTTTGATCCCAATATTTGTGAAATTGTTCTCCAAGTTTGTTTACTGTTGCTCTTTATTTGGGTAAATTTATCTTCGTAGTATTTAGTTTTGGCTCGTCTAATTATCTTAGATAGCAATAATGATTAATTCTTTGAGAATTCTTTGGAGACAATTCCTAACCTATACTTCTCAAGGTCATGTTTTTTATTAATAGATTTAAGTATTCCCTTTGTAAGCCAGGGATTGTTAAGCCTTTTGGTTGTGACTTGTTTTGTAAGCATAGGACAGTGGGTATTATAAAGGCTAAGAGTTTTTTGAAGAAAAGATTGCACTGCTAGGTTGATGTCCTCTATGTTACCTAACTCGGACTCCCAGTTGACATTATCAGTATCAGTTATAAAATTGTCTATAGCAGTTTCATTGTGTAGTCTAAAACGTATCTCTCTTGACTCAAGAGGTGGTTTGCTAATGTTAGTTAAGAGAAATGTGGGGTAATGGTCTGTAGTGCTATCGGTGATTATACCTGAAGTAAGCGGAGATGTTATGTTTGTCCAGATGTGATCTAGAGTCGTGGCAGTGCTATCAGTGATTCTAGTAGGTCTAGTGATTAAGGGTATGAGGAAGCAGGAATTCATACAGTTGAGGAAGCTAACAGCAGTAGGGTGTTCAGGCTCGCAGAGGTCAATATTAAAGTCCTTTGCGATAATTAGGTGGTTTTTGTTCAGTCTGTTATCAAGTATTAGATTTCTAAGGTTTGAGTTGAATTCGGACACATCAGTGTTAGGAATTCTATAAACTGCACCCACAGACAGGACAGACTCGGCACCCTTGACTCTGAAGCTGGCGAAGATATACTCCCCATAGCAGTCTCTAGTTCTAATTTCTTTTAAGCATGTTAGTTCTTGGTGGTAGTAAAGAGCAGTACCACCACCTCTCTAAAGTTGACGACAGTTGTGAATTGCTGAGTAGTTAGGCATGTTAAAGAGTTGAGTAGTATCCTCTTTCAACCACGTTTCAGTAAGTATAATAAAAGAGAATTTGTTGTCAATAGCTTCAATCAAGGCACTAACATCATCGAAGTGTTTACCTAGGGATCTAACGTTCAAATTGATTACAGAGATATTGTGATTATGAGTTAATACATTGTTTACATCATGTGCTGCAAAATATCTGCAATTTAGATCATTAAAGTGATTATTGTCATAGATAGTGGATAAGAGGTTAAGTTCTGGGTCTATACTTGTCTGCATAAAAAAAGCTGATTGCAGGAAAAACAAGGAAAGAAAGGCAAATTACAAGGTAGAAATAAGCTATAAAATAGGGGAAAAAAAAATGTACGCAATACTGTACAAAACAAACACAAAAGGGGCTTACAGGGGTACAATGGAGTAAGGGAGTATAGCTAGGCTAGGCAACCTAGGTAATAAATGAGATTAAAGAAAAAAAACATAAACATGGACTATACAAAACACAAGATATAGACATACAAAACAAAAATATAAACAAGACTAAGCAATACAAAAACAAATTGAGCAAAAATGAATAATGAGGTAGATTGCTTACAAGTACTCTCAGGTACACTGTAAGTAACAATAGATAGATAATAAATATCAATATAGATAAGAATGTCACGATACAATAAGATAAGCAATTACAGGAACAGATGAAAACAAATCTGCTGTAAAATAGAAAGTAATTATAGCAAAACACAACAATATAATAATATAACAATACAATAAGAGCTTACAAAGTATTGAGTCTGCTAAATTAGAGAATAATTATGGCAAAACACAACAATAAATGCAAGTAAACAAAAGAATTGAAACAATTAGAGGTAGAATAAAGGTTACCAGATAGCCATGGAGGATACACAAGTTTGGGGGAGAGAACAAAAAATCAGTAGAGACTGTCAAGATGAATATATAAAAAAATTTGACAAATGATAATTGTAAAGTAAAATAATCTTAAAGATAATAAATTTTATTTAGCTTAGTTTTAACTTATAATTAGTATGAACTTAATTAAAAGAACAAAAATGAGATCAATAATTGATTTCAATAAATGACATAGATCAATACAAATAAATTTAAAATATAAATGGAATAGGGTAAGATTAGATTTAAGAGTAAAATTTTACAATTAAACTGAGGTAGATGCTTGCATAAGTGCAAGGAGACTTGATGGATTATTTAGGAAATTATATGAATGAGAGAACATTAGGTAAATGGTAAGGCAGAGACAGCACCTTAGACAAAGTTAAATTAAGTTAGGTTAGGCTCAGGCACTGAAAGAGTTATTTTAAGTACTGGCATTGGTCGGGTTCAGGTTTTCAGATATACCACAATCACTAAAGAAGGCCAGTAGTTGTTGGTCATATTTTATTTCATATCTTTTTCCTGTACTTTCCTTCTTCGCAAAAATCGTTCCATTCCTAGTGTAGCACTGCTTGATAAGACCAGGTTTTTGTTTGCTAATTTGACGCAGCCTGAAGAGGAGGGATCCACGCTGCTTTGTAAGACACTCATTTATATAGAGGTTGGTTTTATACTTAGCAGCTGATTGTATGAGGTCAAACTTCACAGAGGGATTTGCAAGTTTGATGAGCATTCTCCTACTGTTACGGGGATTGTTTTTATCTATCCTAATAGCCGATTTGATTTGAACATTGACACTGATCTTTGAATTAATTAGGGTGTGGGCTATGTTACAGCAATCCTCACCTTGTTGTTCATCAGGTAGATCAGTAGAGCTAATTATCAGGGAGTCATGAAGTTGTTGTTGCTCTTGGTCATCTTCGGAAGCCGCCTGGTGAATCTGAAGGAGATTGATCTGTTTTTCCAGCTTTTGAAGGAGGTCACTTTGAGCTGAGAGGGTTTCTTCGGCCTGAATCTTACGATATTTGATACGTAATATGATGGATTATGTCACCCAGAAGTGACAGGAAGCTGCAGAGAGGTTTATCCTGGCTAAAAAGAAAAAAAAAATGGAAAGCAGCAGAAGAATCCATGGTTTAATCAGGAGTGTACGGTAGCGAAGCATTTGAGTAAACGAACATGGGGAAACTACAGGAATAACAGACCACCAGAGAGCAGGAAGAGATTCCAGATGGCCAGAAATGAGTACCTCAGAGTGAGGAAAGAAGCAGAGAGACAGTATGAAAGATCTGGGCGTTGATATCACACCGAACCTGTCCCCAGAGGCCCACATCAAAAGGATATGCCACATCATCATATGCCACATCAGCGGCATATGCTAGACTGGCCAACATAAGAACTGCCTTTAGAAACCTGTGTAAGAAATCGTTCAGGACCTTGTATACTACTTATGTACGTGGAGTATGCAGCTCCAGATTGGAGTCCATACCTAGTTAAGCACAAGACAAAGTTAGAGAAGATTCAGAGGTATGCCACCAGACTGGTCCCGGAACCAGAACTGAGAGGTATGAGCTACGAGGAAAGGCTAAGGGAGCTGAACCTCACATCCTTGGAAAATAGGAGAGGAAAGAGAGATATGATAACCTCCTACAAAATTCTCAGGGGAATTGACAGGGTTATCTTGAGGTAATCTTGAGATGATTTCGGGGCTTAGCGTTCCCGCGGCCCGGTCCTCGACAATTCCTCCTTTTTGTTACACACTCCCAGAAAGCATCCCGTAGCAGCTGTCTAACACCCAGGTACCTATTTACTGCTAGGTAATATGGGAATCAGGGTGAAAGAAAAATTTTGCCCATTTGTCTCCGCCAACCGCTGACAGAGTGGACAAAGATCCACCGGTGGACCAGGGTGGAGATCAGGGTGCAGGTCAGGGTGGACAAAGACAAACTATTAAGCACGGGTGGAACACGAACAAGGGGACACAGGTGGAAACTTAGTACCCATGTGAGTCACAAAGACATTAGAAGGAATTTTTCAGTGTCAGAGTAGTTAACAAATGGAATGCATTAAGGAATGATGTGGTGGAGGCTGACTCCTTACACAGTTTCAAGTGTAGATACGATAGAGCCCAGTAGTCTCAGGAACCTGTACATCAGTTGATTGACAGTTGAGAGGCAGAACGAAAGAGCAGAGTTCAACCCCCGCAAGCACAACTAGGTGAGTACAGTTGCTGCTGCCTCGCACCCCTCGCCGCTCCACACAGTGGCTGCTGCCTCATACCACGCTCCCCTCCACACAGGTGCTGCTGCCTCACCCCACGCTCCCCTCCACACAGTGGCTGCTGCCTCACACCACGCTCCCCTCCACACAGTGACTGCTGCCTCACACCACGCTCCCCTCCACACAGTGGCTGCTGCCTCACACCACGCTCCCCTCCACACAGTGGCTGCTGCCTCACACGACGCTCCCCTCCACACAGTGGCTGCTGCCTCACACCACGCTCCCCTCCACACAGTGGCTGCTGCCTCACACCACGCTCCCCTCCACACAGTGGCTGCTGCCTCACACCACGCTTCCCTCCTTTCTTGCCCGCCCTCTCTCTCTCTCTTTCTCTCACACAGCCAAATCCCACAATTTGATCCTTGTAGACTAACACTAATACTTCAGAACAAAAAAGGATCAAGCAAGATGGTAGGAAAACAGCACCCATGGGGAGGAGAGGAATAGGGCGAGTCAGAGTCATACTTGGAGATTACTGCTCGTGTATGGAAGGAAATCATTTGGGAATTAAAAGACATGAGGGAAACTATATGTTACCTGCAGATGAGAATAAGTGCATCGCAAGAGGAGATAAAAACCTAAAAAATGCCCTCCTCGGTCTCTGGCCCAAGTCAACTCCCAGGTACCAGGGGATGTAGCAATGGCAGGGACCCCCTACAATGAGTGCCACGTTTGCTGAAATGCTGAGGAAGAGCCCAGAAACCATGTCCTGGTCACCTAGTAGTAAATAGGTAATTGGAATTTAGACGGCTGCTACGGGCTGCTCCTGGGGTTGTGTGTGTGTTTGCATATGTTAGAGAAATATAAATATAGTAGACATAATATAGGAAAAACTAAATCGGTTAGAGAAGCGGAGTTCAAGAGCTAATAGCTCGATTCTGCAGGCACTAATACTAAAAAAAGATATACAGGGAAGGTACCAGTATCTAACTAGTCTACTACTTGAAGATTGGTCTATTTGGTTAGTCATTATCCAATCAAACCATGATTGAATGTATATTCAATTATGGAAGTTGGGAATATACGGAATCTGTTCTCTGCTTCAGACGTGGGGAATACGGCCACCATCAAACACTCTGTATCAGACAGGAGAGATGCAGAGTGTGGAGCCTGAGGCATCCAATTAAACACTGTAAAATTGCAAAACGGATGGTCTTCAATAGGCTACTGTGGAAGACTGGAGATCTGCATAAGCAGATGTTTAACTTCATTAGAGGAGTCGGTACTGCCATCTGCATAGCAACATTACTAGGAACAGTTAACTCAGGTCCCTCGATAGTGATCTCTCTTGATCTAGAATTTTTTTTCAAACTTCCAAGGGGAAGGGAAGGGAATTATCAAGGGTAAGAGCCAAGCCAATACAACTGTATTGCACATGGAAGGGGTCAGGATGGGATGGAGGAAAGGAATGGTGCCCAACCACTTAGACGGTCTCGGATTGAACGCCGACCTGCATGAAACGAGACCGTCGTTCTACCGTCAGGCCCAACGGTGGAGCGTCCAGTGGAGACGGTAAAGCTGAACTTCAAAGACCGCAAGCAATTTTACACACCTTAATCAAAAATGGTGTCAAGGGAAACCTGCTAGCCTGGATTCATGATTACCTTCATCACAGGGATGCCAGAGTAAAGCTGCAAAGTCGTGTCACACGATCAGGTGCATGAACATGGGACTCCACAAAGAGAAGTCTTTAGCCTTTTCTAACATCCTAATGAAAAACCTCGTTAATATGATATTTGCAGAAAAGGTTAAATTGCTAGAATGCTGATGATTTAACATTAGTCATCACAGGTCCTTCACATTTGAATAAAGTTCAAGTGGCGTTAAATAAAGTAACATCTCAATGCAGCATTTTAGGGCTAAAAATATCTGCACAGAAATATAAGACAATGAGACAAGGTGGCAACATTAGGGAAAGCCACATACACATTAACCTTCAGTGGGTTACACAATATAAATATCTTGGAGTGCGGATTTATTTTAAAATGAAATTCAACAAGTAAATTCAATATCTGAAGTAGAAAGCAAAATCGCGACTGAATATAATGAGAGCAATCACAGGGCCCCGTCTAGAAGCGGAGTATTAGGAACTTTTACTCCTAGTGTTAAGAAGTTTTACTCCTAGTGTTAAGAAGTTTTGCTCCTATTGTTAAGAAGTTTTACTTCTAGTGTTAAGAAGTTTTACACCTAGTGTTAAGAAATATTATTCCTAGTGTTAAGACATTTTACTCCTAGTGTTAAGAAATTTTACTCCTAGTGTTTTACATACACGCTGTTCATTTCCTAGTTGATTATGCAGCACTTCCCTTACTCACTCTTTCTCCTGACTAGTGGGAAAACGTTGAGGTTATTTAAAATGATGCAATGCGAGTCATAACAGGAGCTCCCAGATGGATTAAAAAATTTAGTGTAAGACTGGAAACCAAACAAATATCGGTTGAAATAAGGGTAAAAGTGATTGCTGCATGTATGCTGACCAAGATATTGATTAGATCAAGAAACAGTTCACTTAAAGATATAATCACTGGTGCACAAACTCGGAAAGGAAGAGCTTCCAATAGCAAAAGGTGGGCTGATTGTGCAATAAACAGTACCAATACATTCCAGATCACAAATGCAGTCACTGAGAGGGGTGTCGACGACATACTCGCATACTTCGTTATGTTAACCCCTTGGGAATCGCTGCCAGCAGACTTAAAGATAAAGGCTCTTGAAGAAAAAAAAAACAGATTAATCCTCATCTGCTATGTATCATTACACAGATGAATATAGAAGCAAACTTAGTATCTGACAGCTTCACATATTTCTCAGATGGATCACTAGAACGGCAGAAGCATGAATATGGAGCTGCTGTTAAGGCAGGAAATTCAGTAGTTAGTTGGAGACTCTCAAACAGGTGTTCAACTTTACAAACTGAGATGCTAGCCATTAATAAGGTTTTCGAATATGTTCTTGCTGAACACCGACAACATGTTATCATACATACAGATTCGAGAACCGACACAGAAAACTTGCAACACGAACACATACGTGACAACATCCATCTGACCCCAAATGTCATAGCATTAATGCAAACACTCAAACGTCACTGTTACTCAGCTGTCAGGCCCCTACGTGATAAACTAAGAGCAGAATTGTAAACATTTCCACACCAAAGAGTGTAGCACAGATTAATGAAATATTTAGAGATAGAGCAATGCAAAAGATGTACAATGACCTTAACACAGCAGCAGTAACATCAGGATCTGCGGCTTGTAGCTAGTTGTTCCTATCAATTACGAGCCACTAATTTTGATGGACAAGAACAAAAGAAAAACTAAAGTGCATTTTCATCGCATCAGGGCTAGATAGCCATGTGCATCTGCAATAGGCTTTCAGGTTCCAGAAGATGACAGGACATCACAATACTGAGCAGAAAAGCCCGACAGACCACTGGAACATTATCTAACATGCTGTAGAGTTACGAACCAAATAAGATATCAACTCAGATTTAACAGAGCAGATGAAATTGGTAAACACATTCGACATAATCAAATTAAAGTGAACTTTCAAGTAAAAAATTCTCCTCCGCCACATAAGTAAGACAGAAACGAGAAGCAAGTAATACTTAGCAGGCCAACCAGAGGCTTAGTGCCCTCGCAGGAATATACCTGCAAAAAATAAAATAAAAGTGACAATATATGAACACCACTAGTGATAAACGGTCAATACACCACTAGTGATAAACGGTCAATACACCACTAGTGATAAACGGTCAATACACCACTAGTGATAAACGGTCAATACATCACTAGTGATAAACGGTCAATACATCACTAGTGATAAACGGTCAATACACCACTAGTGATAAACGGTCAATACATCACTAGTGATAAACGGTCAATACATCACTAGTGATAAACGGTCAATACATCACTAGTGATAAACGGTCAATACATCACTAGTGATAAACGGTCAATACACCACTAGTGATAAACGGTCAATACACCACTAGTGATAAACGGTCAATACATCACTAGTGATAAACGGTCAATACATCACTAGTGATAAACGGTCAATACATCACTAGTGATAAACGGTCAATACATCACTAGTGATAAACGGTCAATACATCACTAGTGATAAACGGTCAATACACCATTAGTGATAAACGGTCAATACATCACTAGTGATAAATGGTCAATACATCACTAGTGATAAACGGTCAATACATCACTAGTGATAAACGGTCAATACATCACTAGTGATAAACGGTCAATACATCACTAGTGATAAACGGTCAATACACCACTAGTGATAAACGGTCAATACATCACTAGTGATAAATGGTCAATACATCACTAGTGATAAACGGTCAGTACATCACTAGTGATAAATGGTCAATACATCACTAGTGATAAACGGTCAATACACAACTAGTGATAAACGGTCAATACATCACTAGTGATAAATGGTCAATACATCACTAGTGATAAACGGTCAATACATCACTAGTGATAAACGGTCAATACATCAATAGTGATAAACGGTCAATACATCAATAGTGATAAACGGTCAATACATCAATAGTGATAAACGGTCAATACATCAATAGTGATAAACGGTCAGTACACCTCTAGTGATAAACAGTCAGTACACCACTAGTGATAAACGGTCAGTACACCACTAGTGATAAACAGTCAGTACACCACTAGTAAACAGTCAGTGCACCACTAGTAATAAACAGTCAGTACACCACTAGTGATAAACAGTCAGTACACCACTAGTGATAAACAGTCAGTACACCACTAGTAAACAGTCAGTGCACCACTAGTGATAAACAGTTAATACACCACTAGTGATAAACAGTCAGTGCACCACTAGTAATAAACAGTCAGTACACCTCTAGTGATAAACAGTCAGTACACCACTAGTGATAAACAGTCAGTACACCTCTAGTGATAAACAGTCAGTACACCACAAGTGATAAACAGTCAGTACACCACTAGTGATAAACAGTCAGTACACCTCTAGTGATAAATAGTCAGTACACCTCTAGTGATAAACAGTCAGTACACCACTAGTGATAAACAGTCAGTACACCTCTAGTGATAAACAGTCAGTACACCACAAGTGATAAACAGTCAGTACACCACTAGTGATAAACAGTCAGTACACCTCTAGTGATAAACAGTCAGTACACCTCTAGTGATAAACAGTCAGTACACCACTAGTGATAAACAGTCAGTACACCACTAGTAATAAACAGTCAGTACACCACTAGTGATAAACAGTCAGTACACCACTAGTGATAAACAGTCAGTACACCACTAGTGATAAACAGTCAGTACACCACTAGTGATAAACAGTCAGTACACCACTAGTGATAAACAGTCAGTACACCACTAGTGATAAACAGTCAGTACACCACTAGTGATAAACAGTCAGTACACCACTAGTGATAAACAGTCAGTACACCACTAGTGATAAACAGTCAGTACACCACTAGTGATAAACAGTCAGTACACCACTAGTGATAAACAGTCAGTACACCACTAGTAAACAGTCAGTGCACCACTAGTGATAAACAGTCAATACACCACTAGTGATAAACAGTCAGTGCACCACTAGTAATAAACAGTCAGTACACCTCTAGTGATAAACAGTCAGTACACCACTAGTGATAAACAGTCAGTACACCTCTAGTGATAAACAGTCAGTACACCACAAGTGATAAACAGTCAGTACACCACTAGTGATAAACAGTCAGTACACCTCTAGTGATAAACAGTCAGTACACCTCTAGTGATAAACAGTCAGTACACCACTAGTGATAAACAGTCAGTACACCTCTAGTGATAAACAGTCAGTACACCACAAGTGATAAACAGTCAGTACACCACTAGTGATAAACAGTCAGTACACCTCTAGTGATAAACAGTCAGTACACCTCTAGTGATAAACAGTCAGTACACCACTAGTGATAAACAGTCAGTACACCACTAGTATAAACAGTCAGTACACCACTATTGATAAACAGTCAGTACACCACTAGTATAAACAGTCAGTACACCACTAGTGATAAACAGTCAGTACACCACTAGTGATAAACAGTCAGTACACCACAAGTGATAAACAGTCAGTGCACCACTAGTGATAAACAGTCAGTACACCACTAGTATAAACAGTCAGTACACCACAAGTGATAAACAGTCAGTACACCACTAGTGATAAACAGTCAGTACACCACTAGTGATAAACAGTCAGTACACTACTAGTATAAACAGTCAGTACACCACAAGTGATAAACAGTCAGTACACCACTAGTGATAAACAGTCAGTACACCACTAGTAATAAACAGTCAGTACACCACAAGTGATAAACAGTCAGTACACCACTAGTGATAAACAGTCAGTACACCACTAGTAATAAACAGTCAGTACACCACAAGTGATAAACAGTCAGTACACCACTAGTGATAAACAGTCAGTACACCACTAGTAATAAACAGTCAGTACACCACTAGTAATAAACAGTCAGTACACCACAAGTGATAAACTGTGATTTGCACCACTAATGACAAACTGTGAGTGCTGGTGGTTAACTCTGATCACTTCACCAGTGGTAAACTGTTTGTACGCGAGTAGTGATTAATGTGCGTGTCCATCCCTATTGGTAATTTTTCTGTTCAACACTATTGTGAGACTGTTAGTGGTTCACATTTTATAAACTGTGAGTACTCCAATAGTTATAAACGGTGAGTACTCCAATAGTTATAAACGGTGAGTACTCCAATAGTTATAAACGGTGAGTACTCCAATAGTTATAAACTGTGAGTACTCCAATAGTTATAAACTGTGAGTACTCCAATAGATATAAACTGTGAGTACTCCAATAGTTATAAACTGTGAGTACTCCAATAGTTATAAACTGTGAGTGTACCACTAGTGAAAATCTGTGAGTATACCACTGGAGACAATTTGTGTTTATACCACTAGTGATAAAGTGAATACACCATTAGTGCACACTGTGGTTACACTAAAAGGAAAGATAAATAGGGTACATATGATAACGACATACATGATAGGTATGGGATTGAAAGTTTATATATATTGAATCAATGTTTAAAATAATGTAGAGCCCAACGAGACGGTATAATTGGAGACTTGAAACATCCCGGAGGCACAGAGACGCCAGAAGAAACTTTTGAAGTCTCAGGATCTTAAATGTGAGAAATGGAGTGATGGGGTTAATTGTCGAGACAATTCGATTCAGAGCTTTAAATATTATAGGAGAAACGAGGGGATTGACTCACTGCATTGAACTGATGATGGTCGATAGGTGGGGCTTAAGAGCAAGAGTAAATGCTCTACCTTGTGAACACAGTAAGGTGAGTACACACACACACACACACACACACACATGCTGTAGATAGTGGTATCTACATGCTGTAGATATGCTAGAGCCCAATAGGCTCAGGAACCTGTACCCCTGTTGATTGACGGTTGAGAGGCGGGACCAAAGTGCCAGAGCTCAACCCCCGCAAGCACAATTAGCTGAGTACACACACACACACACACACACACACACACACACACACACACACACACACACACACACACACACACACACACACACACACACACACACACACACACACACACACACACGGACTGTGAGCTGGAGGAGGCAGGAGTCACACTGCAGCAAGCTCCTGGAAATATCGAATTACCTAAGTATTGGGCACAGGTTGAGGGCTACAGTGGTGTCCCAGGTTACATAAAGGTTCAGGGAAGAGTAAAAGCAAATAAAATACAATAAACAAGTAAAAGTGAGTGAAAATAGCCGAGTGGAAAAGTTTGTTTTGGTCTAGAACAAAAACAAAGATGGCCGCCGCCACCACCACCACCACTGGGAATGTAGACACACCAACAGATGATGGTTTCAAAGGATTCTCACCACAAGATATAAGGAAAGGAGGTGTTCTTGGCAGGTTAGAGATAATTGAGGGTATGCAAAAGAAGTATGAAGAAAAAGTGCTTAAATTGGAAGAGGACAATGGAGCTCTTTGGAGTGAGCTTTGCACTCTAAAAGGGAGTATGCTTCAACAAGGTAAGATTATTACTGCATTAACAGACAAGGTAACAAATCAGGAGGGGCAAATCAAGGAACTAGTGAAAGAAAATGAGGCATGGAAAGTGAAGTGTGGTGACGTTGAAGAAATAAACAAGAAAATAGACTCATATGGTGAACAACTCCAAGCAAGCCTAAGGGCTAACATAGAGTTAGGTAAGGATCTCCAACTGGAAACTTCACTGACAACTCACATAGAGGAGGTGAATAAAGAACTAGAAAAGTATAAAGAAGAAATAAAAGCGACATATGCTCAAATTGTAAAAGAGAAAGAGACTATCAGAGAAGTGTGTTCGGAAGTCAAAACCAGAAATGACCAACAAGAAGCAGAAATTAGGCAAGCAATTAGGAAAGAACTGGTTACCAACAGTAAACTGGTTCAAAACACTGCAGATAGAACTAAGTCCATAATCATTTTTGGATGTTTAGAGAAGGAAATTTCATCTAGGGTGGACCGAGCGGCAGAAGAGATGAAAATCATAGAGAAAATAGTAGGTTTAGGAGAAGGCTCAAAGGAAAATGTCAGTGATTTTAGAAGAATAGGAAAATATGAAAAAGAAAAGAACCGCCCCTTAAGGGTGACGTTTAATGGAGTGAAAAACATGATGGAAGTGCTAAGAAATGCCAGGAAACTGCAGAGTGATGAGGTTGGCAAACTTTGGTCAATAAAACAAGACCTCTCCAAGGAAGACAGAGAAAAGCTGAAAATGAACCTAATTAAGGCAAAACGTCTAAATGAGGATAGAAATGAAGAAGACAGAAATTCTTTTTTTTTACAAAGTGACAGGGACTGGAAAGCTTGTGAAATGGTACATAAAAACAAAGCAACAAGATCAGTAGTGGAAGGGGGAGTAAAGAGCAAAGGAAAAGGGAACATGTTCCTGAAAATTGTATATACCAACATAGATGGAGTGAGGTTAAAAACTTTGGAGTTGCAAGATATAATCCAGCTTAGGGTCCCAGATATTGTTGCATTATCAGAGACGAAACTTGAAGGAAATATAATAAATGAAGTCATATTCCCAAGAGGCTATTCAGTTTGGAGACGTGACAGGAAAACTAGGAAGGGAGGAGGAGTGGCTGTACTGGTGAAAAAACACCTGAAGGTAAAAGAGTTAATATTTGAAAACCCTCGAGATATTGACATAATGGCATTGCAGGTCTGGAATCAGGATGATAAGCTGATAATTGTAAATACCTACAGCCCACCAGCAAGCAACACATGGACAAAGGAAGAACTGGATGACAAACGAGAGGGCCTCATAATGGTCATGAGAGATATTATTGTACAAGCAGATAAAGATAAATCACGACTGTTGATACTGGGGGACTTCAACTTTAAAGCAATAGACTGAGAGGCCTATGAAGCAAGAACGGAGGACTTTTGGACATGCAGATTTGTGAACCTCATTCTGGAGACATTCTTGTATCAACACATAAAGCAGGCCACAAGAATGAGGGAAGGAGATGTACCGTCAGTACTGGATCTAGTATTCACCAGGAAAGAAGAAGAGATATTTGACATCCAGTACCTTCCTCCCTTGGGAAAGAGTGATCACGTCCTGTTAGACATTGATTATGCTTTAAGATATCATCTAGAAGAAAATGGGGACATTGAAACAGTTGATAAACTCGATTTAAGGAGAGGCAACTATGGAAAGGAGAGGAACTTCGAAATTTTTTTAATGAGTGTAATTGGACAGAATTGTTGCTAGGCAGGGAAGTAAATGAAACGTATGCCAAATTTTTAAAAATATACGAGGAAGGCACACAAACATTCATACCAAAACAGAGATGCAGGGCCAGAAAACAGGATTGGTTCGACAGAAATTGTGAGAGAGCAAGAGACCAAAAGACACAAAAATGGAATCAGTATAGGAAGAGGCCGAACCCCCAAACATACCAGCGATACAAAGATGCGAGAAATAACTATATGGCAGTAAGGAGAGAGGCAGAAATAAATTTTGAAAAAGGGATAGCGGATAAATGTAAAACAGAACCGGGCCTATTCTACAAATTCATAAACAACAAATTGCAGGTAAAGGATAATATCCAGAGGTTGAAAATGGGAAACAGATTCACGGAAAATGAAAATGAAATGTGTGAAACATTAAATGAAAAGTTCCAAAGTGTGTTTGTACAAAATGAAATCTTCAGAGAACCAGACACAATAAGAATTCCAGAGCACAACATAGAGCGGATAGAGGTGTCTAGAGATGAAGTGGAAAATATGCTAAAGGAGCTCGGGAAGAACAAAGCAGCTGGCCCAGATGGCGTTTCACCATGGGTTCTGAGAGAATGTGCATCTGAGCTCAGCATTCCACTTCACCTGATCTTTCAGGCATCCCTGTGTACAGGAATCGTAGCAGACGTGTGGAAACAGGCTAACATAGTTCCAATCTACAAAAGTGGCAGCAGGGAAGACCCCCTCAATTATAGACCTGTATCATTGACAAGTGTAATAGTGAAAGTATTGGAAAAACTAATCAAAACTAAATGGGTAGAACACCTGGAGAGAAATGATATAATATCAGACAGACAGTATGGTTTTCGATCTGGAAGATCCTGTGTATCGAATTTACTCAGTTTTTATGATCGAGCCACAGAGATATTACAGGAAAGAGACGGTTGGGTTGACTGCATCTATCTGGACCTAAAAAAAGGCTTTCGACAGAGTTCCACATAAGAGGTTGTTCTGGAAACTGGAAAATATTGGAGGGGTGACAGGTAAGCTTCTATCATGGATGAAAAATTTTCTGACTGATAGAAAAATGAGGGCAGTAATCAGAGGCAATGTATCAGACTGGAGAAATGTCACAAGTGGAGTACCACAGGGTTCAGTTCTTGCACCAGTGATGTTTATTGTGTACATAAATGATCTACCAGTTGGTATACAGAATTATATGAACATGTTTGCTGATGATGCTAAGATAATAGGAAGGATAAGAAATTTAGATGATTGTCATGCCCTTCAAGAAGACCTGGGCAAAATAAGTATATGGAGAACCACTTGGCAAATGGAATTTAATGTTAATAAATGTCATGTTATGGAATGTGGAATAGGAGAACATAGACCCCACACAACCTATATATTATGTGAGAAATCTTTAAAGAATTCTGATAAAGAAAGAGATCTAGGGGTGGTTCTAGATAGAAAACTATCACCTGAGGACCACATAAAGAATATTGTGCAAGGAGCCTATGCTATGCTTTCTAACTTCAGAATTGCATTTAAATACATGGATGGCGATATACTAAAGAAACTGTTCATGACTTTTGTTAGGCCAAAGCTAGAATATGTAGCTGTTGTGTGGTGCCCATATCTTAAGAAGCACATCAACAAACTGGAAAAGGTGCAAAAACATGCTACTAAGTGGCTCCCAGAACTGAAGGGCAAGAGCTACGAGGAGACGTTAGAAGCATTAAACATGCCAAAACTAGAAGACAGAAGAAAAAGAGGTGATATGATCACTACATACAAAATAGTAACAGTAATTGATAAAATCGACAGGGAAGATTTCCTGAGACCTGGCACTTCAAGAACAAGAGGTCATAGATTTAAACTAGCTAAACACAGATGCCGAAGAAATATAAGAAAATTCACCTTCGCAAATAGAGTGGTAGACGGTTGGAACAAGTTAAGTGAGAAGGTGGTGGAGGCCAAGACCGTCAGTAGTTTCAAAGCGTTATATGACAAAGAGTGCTGGGAAGACGGGACACCACGGGCGTAGCTCTCATCCTGTAACTACACTTAGGTAATTACACTTAGGTAATTACACACACACACACACATACACACACATACATACCCCCCTAGATGCCCAGACCCCATTCGCCTACCAGGCACTCCCAGGCACCCCCCTAGCACCCCCCCACTCACCCCCACAGCCCCCACTTGCCCCCCAGACACCCCCCAGTTCCCCCAGACCCCTGGTGAAAGGGGGAACTCTGACACCCGAGTTTCCAAGAAGAGTCTCAAGGTTTGGTACACCAATGCTGATGGGGTAGCCAATAAAGCAGAAGAGATAAAAGAAAGAGTTAGTGAGGCAGACCCAGACATAGTGGCAATAGTGGAAACTAAAATAAATGGCATGATCTCGGATGCAATCTTTCCAGAGGGGTACCAGGTGATAAGAAAAGAAAGGACACAGAGACAGGGAGGAGGAGTGGCACTACTAATAAAGCGGAAATGGAAGTTTGATGAGCTGGAAAATCCGGGTACCAATGAAAGCACAAGCTTCATACATAGAACTCTGACAGTGGATGGGAAGAAGATTGTAATCTTGATACTCTACAATCCCCCACCAAACAGTAGAAGGCCCAGGCAGGAGTACGAGGACAGCAACAAGACATGTATGGATGAACTGCAGAGGGCAGCAACTTTAGCGCATAGAATGAGAGCGAAGCTGCTGGTCATGGGGGACCTAAATCACGGAGAGATAGATTGGGAAACGAGGAATCCCCATGGCGGGGAGGAGACCTGGGGAGCGAAGCTGGTAGACGTTATTGACAGGAATTTCCTAACACAGCATGTGAAAGAAGATACTAGGGAAAGAGGAGGGGATACGCCCAGCCTATTAGATCTCATTATCACTCAGAATGTTGAAGACATCGAGCAGTTGGAACATGAAATACCACTAGGAGCTAGTGACCATTGTGTCCTAGTCTTTGACTACATGATGGAGCTTAAAATTGTGACCAAAGGACAAGAGGTCCGGGAAAGGAGACTTGATTACAGAAAAGGGGACTACAGAAGGATAAGGGACTACCTGGGAGAAGTGCAGTGGGAGGAAGAACTTAGAGGAAAAACAGTGCAAGGTATGATGAACCAAGTCATATTGAAATGCAAGGAGGCTGAAGATAGATTTATTCCAACAATAAAGGAAAAAAGCAGGAGGGAATATAATAACCCATGGTTTAATAGACAGTGTCAGGAAGCAAAGGTGAGAAGCAGGAGGGAGTGGAGGAAGTACAGAAGACAAAGGACAGAGGACAACAGGATTAGATGTAACAGAGCTAGGAATGATTACATTAACATAAGACGAGTGTCGGAAAGAAATTATGAGAACGATATTGCAGTCAAAGCGAAAAAGCAACCAAAATTACTACATAGCCATATAAGAAGGAAGATGTCGGTAAATGACCAAGTGACAAGACTGAGGAAAACAGAAGGGGCATATACAGAAAGCGACAAGGAAATCTGCGAGGTACTGAATGCAAAATTCCATGGAGTGTTCACAACCGAGCCTGAGCAGCTCCCATTGTTAGAAGAGATTACCCAAGATGAAAGACTATCAGATATAGAGGTGACAGCAGAGGATGTAATGAAACAGTTGACAACACTGGATGCAAATAAAGCTGTTGGACCAGACAAAGTATCACCGTGGATACTTAAAGAGGCAGCGCAGGCTCTCAGCGTGCCTCTGGCAATGATCTTTAATGAGTCACTTATGTCGGGAGAATTGCCCAGTTGCTGGAAGGAGGCAAATGTCGTACCGATTTTCAAAAAGGGTGATAGGGAGGAGGCACTTAACTACACACCCGTATCACTGACAAGCATCCCCTGCAAAATACTTGAAAGAATAATTAGGCTAAGACTTGTTGAGCACCTGGAGAGCATTGGGTTTGTAAACAAGCACCAACATGGGTTCTGGACAGGGAAATCATGCCTAACAAACCTTTTAGAATTCTATGATAAAGTAACAAGGATAAGGCAGGACAGAGAAGGCTGGGCAGACTGCATATTTCTTGACTGCCAAAAGGCCTTTGATACAGTACCGCACATGAGACTGCTATACAAACTTGAGAGGCAGGCAGGAGTAAGCGGAAAGGCCCTAGTATGGGTGAAGAACTACCTAACAGGAAGGAGCCAGAGGGTAATGGTAAGGGGCGAGAAGTCGGACTGGCGAACAGTAACAAGTGGAGTACCTCAAGGATCGGTGCTGGGACCAATCCTCTTTCTAATTTACGTAAATGATATGTTTACAGGAGTGGAATCATACATGTCAATGTTTGCAGATGACGCAAAATTAATGAGAAGAGTTGTGACAGACGAGGATTGTAGGATCCTCCAAGAGGACTTAAACAGGCTGCAGAGATGGTCAGGGAAATGGCTACTGGAGTTTAACACCAGTAAATGTAAAGTTATGGAAATGGGATCAGGTGACAGGAGACCAAAGGGACAGTACACAATGAAGGGGAACAGCCTACCTGTAACGATTCGAGAAAGAGACCTGGGAGTGGATGTGACACCTAATCTAACTCCTGAGGCACATATAAATAGGATAACGACAGCAGCGTACTCTACACTGGCGAAAATTAGAACTTCATTCAGAAACCTAAATGAGGAAGCTTTTAGGGCGCTTTACACTGCCTACGTGAGACCCGTCTTAGAGTATGCCGCGCCATCATGGAGCCCCCACCTGAAGAAACACATAAAGAAACTGGAGAAGGTTCAGAGGTTTGCGACGAGGCTTGTCCCAGAGCTACGAGGGATGGGATATGAAGAGCGGCTGAAGGAACTGAACCTTACGACACTAGAGAAAAGAAGGGAGAGAGGAGATATGATAGGGACATATAAAATACTCAGGGGAATTGACAAAGTGGAAATAGATGAAATGTTCACACGTAATAATAACAGAACGAGGGGACATGGGTGGAAACTGGAAACTCAGATGAGTCACAGAGATGTTAGGAAGTTTTCTTTTAGCGTGAGAGTAGTAGAAAAATGGAATGCACTTGGGGAACAGGTTGTGGAAGCAAATACTATTCATACTTTTAAAACTAGGTATGATAGGGAAATGGGACAGGAGTCATTGCTGTAAACAACCGATAGCTAGAAAGGCGGGATCCAAGAGTCAATGCTCGATCCTGCAAGCACATATAGGTGAGTACATATAGGTGAGTACACACACACACACACACACACACACACACACACACACACACACACACACACACACACACACACACACACACACACACACACACACACAAACACACACACACACACACACACACACACACACACACACACACACACACACACAAACACACACACACACACACACACACACACACATGCACACTGTGAGAAAAAACTTAGTAACACATCTGGAGAGAAGAGACTTCGTGACAACCCATCAACATGGGTTCAGGGAGGGTAAATCTTGCCTTACAGGCTTGATAGAATTCTACGATCAGGTGACAAAGATTAAGCAAGAAAGAGAAGGATGGGCGGACTGCATTTTTTTGGACTGTCGGAAAGCCTTTGACACAGTACCCCATAAAAGGTTGATGCATAAGCTGGAGAAACAGGCAGGAGTAACTGGTAGGGTGCTCCAGTGGATAAGGGAGTACCTAAGCAATAGGAAGCAAAGAGTTACAGTGAGGGGTGAGACCTCAGAATGGCGTGAAGTCACCAGTGGAGTCCCACAAGGCTCTGTGCTTGGACCTATCCTGTTTCTGATATACGTAAATGATCTCCCAGAGGGTATAGACTCCTTTCTCTCAATGTTTGCTGACGACGCCAAAATTATGAGAAGGATTAAGACAGAGGAGGACAGCTTGAGGCTTCAAGAAGACCTAGACAAGCTGCAGGAATGGTCGAACAAATGGCTGTTGGAGTTTAACCCAAGCAAATGTAATGTAATGAAGATAGGGGTAGGAAGCAGGAGACCAGATACAAGGTATCATTTGGGAGATGAGATACTTAAAGAGTCAGAAAGAGAGAAAGACCTGGGGGTTGATATCACGCCAAACCTGTCCCCTGATGCTCATATCAAGAGGATAACATCAGCAGCATATGCCAGGTTGGCTAACATATGAACGGCCTTTAGAAACTTGTGTAAGGAATCTTTCAGAACATTATATACCACATATGTCAGACCAATCCAGGAGTATGCGGTTCCAGCATGGAGTCCATATCTAGTCAAGCATAAGACTAAACTGGAAAAGGTTCAAAGGTTTGCCACCAGACTAGTACCCGAGCTGAGAGGTATGAGCTACGAGGAGAGACTACGGGAATTAAACCTCACTTCGTTGGAAGACAGAAGAGTTAGGGGGGGGACATGATCACCACATTCAAGATTCTCAAGGGAATCGACAGGGTTGATAAAGACAGGCTATTTAACACAAGGGGCACACGCACTAGGGGACACAGGTGGAAACTGAGTGCCCAAATGAGCCACAGAGATATTAGAAAGAACTTTTTTAGTGTCAGAGTGGTTGACAAATGGAATGCATTAGGAAGTAATGTGGTGGAGGCTGACTCCATACACAGTTTCAAGTGTAGATATGATAGAGCCCAATAGGCTCAGGAACCTGTACACCAGTTGATTGACGGTTGAGAGGCGGGACCAAAGAGCCAGAGCTCAACCCCCACAAGCACAACTAGGTGAGTACACACACACACACACACACACACACACACACACACACACACACACACACACACACACACACACACACACACACACACACACACACACACACACACACACACACACACACACACACACACCTTTCCC
This sequence comes from Procambarus clarkii, assembly GCF_040958095.1. Classification (NCBI taxonomy): domain Eukaryota; kingdom Metazoa; phylum Arthropoda; class Malacostraca; order Decapoda; family Cambaridae; genus Procambarus; species Procambarus clarkii. The sequence continues at coordinate 1,833,636 of NC_091155.1, forward strand.
CTGCTTCAACCGAACAACAACCCCAACTACTCCTCCGCCCCTGCTACATCGCACATGTCAACGACCCTCACGGGACAAGCCATACCTCCCCACCCCTCCATCCCTACTACCTCCTCCAACTCCCCTGCCCCTTCTACCCCATTGCCTTTAATTCCACCTGCTCCATCGCAGCTTCCACTGCACCCGTCTTCCCCTCACCCCACCTCTGCACCCTCGGCTCCCATATAACCCCCTCACCTTGTGACCCCCTAACATATCAGACCAGGAATGCTGATATTCCTGGACCTCGAAAAAGCCTTTGAACTGGCTAGCGCCCCAGCTATTCTCTGCTGCCTCATTGACAAAGAGGTCAGAGGCAACCTGCTCTCCTGGACCAAAAACTGTCTCAAACAGAGAAGCAAGAGTGAAACTTTATGGCACAGTCTCTGAGTACAAAAGACATGAAAATGGTACACCGCAAGGAGGTATTCTCAGCCCTCTTCTCTTCAACTGTTTAATGGAAAGAATAATGAGGTTGAAACTCCCACATCACTGCAGGCTGCTAAACTACGCGTACGACTTTGTCATCATCATAAAAGGAAGGGATGCGGCGCGCCTTGCACCCAAATGCTTAGACTGCATCAGTAAAGAGGCAAAACAGATTGGGATCAAACTCAACCCCTCAAAGTCAAAGGCCATGCCCATAAAAATAGCGAAGCCCAATATCCAACTCACAGTACAGGGTCAACCAATAGAATGGGTCGACACCTATCAGTCTCTAGGAATCATCCTGGACACACATATGAATTTTAATGCTGAGGTCACTTACTTGAGAGAGCGAACTGCGGCCCGGACGGCAATCCTCAGGTCGCTAACCTCCCTTTCTGGAGGAGCCAATCTGCAAGTCCTTCGCACATACTATGTACAGGCAGTCAGATCAATGATCGATTATGCCGCACCTGCACTCACAAATCTATCACACCAACAGTGGAAAAAGCTTGAAGTTGCCCAAAACAATGCTATGAGAACAATGCTGCACTGGGAGCCCCCATGTGGACCAGGCTTGAAACTCTTAGACGGGAGACGGGTTTGCCCTCTCTACAAGAAAGAATATCACAAAGGACAGCTACAATTATCAGTAAGATAATTATTTCTACTGATCCAATCCCAGTACGGCAGGCCTTGGTGGTTGGACTAGGCCAAAACAATGGAAACTCTTGGGTTGCAAGAGCAGAAAAAGTCCTAAACAGACTACATTTAAAAAACATGATTCTTGATAGAGAGGGTGATCATCCACACCCAAATTACACTCCTTCCGCGCCGTGGGAAGAGCCTACTTTCAAAATAGTAATAGCAAGTCTCCCAATGAAAAAGGCTGCCTATGATCCGACTATCCTAAGGCGCATAATAGAAGAGCAAATGTATAGCATAGCAGTAGCAGGAGCCACCCACATCTTCACAGACGGATCGGTGGACACAGAATATGAGAGTGCTGGCGCTGCTCTTTGCACGACCAGCGTACAGGCATATTGGAGACTGGGAGGACTAGTATCATCAACCCAAACTGAGCTGTTTGCCATACAACAGACATTCGCATATGTGATTGCACAAAACACTCAAAATGCAATCATACACACAGACTCAAAAGCTGCACTTCAAATACTAGGACAAAAACAGTGGAAAGATAATGTGGAAATAATTACCACCATTTTGTATCTTGGAGCAGTCGCTAAAGGCAAAGGACTCAACATAACTTTAAACTGGATCCCATCCCATATTGGAATCCCATTAAATGAAAAAGCTGATGAAATTGCTAAATTGGCAACTCTTCATCCAGTGATACATAAAACAATTCAACCCAGCCTAGAGAACATAAAAAACATCATCACCAAAAAACTCTCACATCTCAACAAAGCCTACCTACACCAGAGAATAGCTGAAGGTTCGCCATCTGCAACATGGTATCTTCAGGCAACCAAATTAGAAAGGTTAAATATCCCAAAAGGAATCCACAGGGAAATAGCAGTTAGGTTATATAGACTACGTCTAGGTTACAGATGCAACTGGGAGATTGGTGAACCCTGACAGAGAGAGTGCATCTTCTGCCAAACTGTCACAGAAAAGCCATTACTTCAATATCTTCTGGAATGTGAAGCAACCAATGACCTTAGAAGAGCTTTAAGAGTTCCTGAATCATGCAGTGGCCACCTTGAAGCCATCAACACAGCCACTCTCCTGGTCAACAAAGGTGTCCAGCAGCTGGACTCCCTCAAAAAGACTGTGAAGCAGTATCCTCCCCCGCGATAACAGCTTGATGGTTAAATGCAACCTCAGAATACTGAGAAAAAAAAAATGTACCACTTACGGGCTATTCATGCCCGTGCCACCTCTTGGGTGGCTTAATCTTTATCAATCAATCAATCACCCCCTAACACCATCACCCATCTCCCTCTTCCCCTCTTCTACCCCAAAATCCCCACCTGCCTCTGATTCCTCCCCTGACTAATACACCCTTTCTTCCACTCCCAGCACCCATGCTCCATTCTCCTCTCAGCCCTCTGCCCCCACTATTCCTCTCCCCTCCCAACCTCTCAACCTCTATCTGACCCTAAGCATAACTCTACTTCTCAACCCCCCTATGCCATTCAGACCCTCCCTAATTTTCAGACCCATTATGCCCTTCCTACCCTTCCCTAGATGCCCAGCCCCCATTCGCCTACCAGGCACTCCCAGGCATCCTCCAGCACCCTCCTGGACACCCCCCCAGCCCCCAGTCGCCCCCCAGTCCCCCTCCCCCAGACCCCCGGTGAAAAGGGGAACTCTGGCACTAGAGTTTCCAAGAAGAGTCTCAAGGTTTGTAACACCAATGCTGATGGGGTATCCAACAAAGCAGAAGAGATAAAAGAAAGAGTTAGTGAGGCAGACCCAGACATAGTTGCAACAGTAGAAACTAAAATAAACGGCATGATCTCTGATGCAATGTTTCCAGAGAGATACCAGGTGATAAGGAAAGAAAGGACACAGAGACAGGGAGGAGGAGTGGCACTCCTAATATAGAAGAAATGGAAGACCTGGAAAATCCTGGTACCAATGAAAACACAAGCTTCATTCATGGAACTCTGACAGCAGATGGAAAAAAGATTGTAATCTTGATACTCTACAATCCCCCACCAAAGAGTAGAAGGCCCAGGCAGGAGTATGATGACAGCAACAAGGCATGTGTAGATGAACTGCAGAGGGCAGCAACAACAGCGCATATAATGAGAGGGAAGTTGCTGGTCACGGGTTACCTTACCTTGAGGTTACCTTGAGGTGATTCCGGGGCTCAGCGACCCCGCGGCCCGGTCGTCGACTAGGCCTCCTCGTTGCTGGACTGGTCAACCAGGCTGTTGGACGCGGCTGCTCGCAGCCTGACGTATGAGTCACAGCCTGGTTGATCAGGTATCCTTTGGAGATGTTTGTCAAGTTCTCTCTTGAACACTGTGAGGGGTCGGCCAGTTATGGGAACGCCGAGGAAAGCGGATAAACATCTCCGTTGATCGCCTTAAACCAGCACACTATGACGCTGCTCCCAGATGGGGGACCTAAATCATGGAGAGATAAATTGGGAAACAAGGAATCCCCATGGCAGGGAGAAAACGTGGGGAGCGAAATTAGTAGACGTTATTGACAGGAATTTCCTAACACAGCATGTGAAGGAAAGACACAAAGGAAAGAGGAGGGGATACGTCGAGCCTATAAGACCTAAATTTCACCCACAATGTAGAAGACATCGAGAATTTGGAACATGAAATACAACTAGGAGCCAGTGACCATTGTGTCATAGTCTTTGACTACATGATGGAACTCAAAGTTGTGACCAAAGGATAAGAGGTCCGGGAAAGGAGAGTTGATTACAGGAAAGGGGACTACAGACGGATAAGGGACTACCTGGGAGAAGTGCAGTGGGAGGAAGAAATTAGAGGAAAAACAGTGCAAGGTATGATGAACCAAGCCATATGGAAATGCAAGGAGGCTGAAGAGAGATCTATTCTAACAGTAAAGGAAAATAAGCAGGAGGGAATATAATAACCCTGGTTTAATAGACAGTGTCAGGAAGCAAAAATGAGAAGCAGAAGGGAGTGGAGGAAGTGCAGAAGACAAAAGACAGAGGACAACAGGATTAGATGTAACAGAGCTAGGAAAGATTACATTAACATAAGACGAGTATCGAAAAAATTACGAGAATGATATTGCAATCAAAGCGAAAAACAACTTAAACTACTACATAGCCATATAAAAAGGAAGATGTCGGTAAATGAACAAGTGACAAGACTGAGGAAAACAGAAGGGGCATATACAGAAAGTGACAAGGAAATCTGCGAGGTACTGAATGCAAGTTTCCATGGAGTGTTCACAACAGAGCCTGAGCAGCTCCCATTGTTAGAAGGGATTACCCTAGTCGGGAGACTATCAGATATAGAGGTGACAGCAGAGAAGGTAATGAAACAGTTGACAACACTGGATGCAAATAAAACGGTTGGACTAAAACGGAGAGGGGATATGATAGGAACATATAAAATACTCAGGGGAATTGACAAAGGGGAGATATATGAAATGTTCACACGCAATAGTAACAGAACGACGGGACATGGGTGGAAGCTGGAAACTCAGATGAGTCACAGAGATGTTAGGAAGTATTCTTTTAGCGTGCGGGTAGTGGAAAAATCGAATGCACTTAAGGAACAGCTTGTGGAAGCAAACTCTATTCATAATTTGAAAACAAGATATTATAGGGAAATGGGACAGGAGTCATTGCTGTAAGCAACCGATGGCTAGAAAGGTGGGATCCAAGAGTCAATGCTCGATCCTACAAGCACAAATAGGTGAGTACACACGCACACAAGCATGCACACACACATACACACACACACACACACACGCATTCACACGCTGCCGGTGGGAGACAACCACGATTAATGAGGTCCGAGGAAATTCTACAATTTCTCGGGACATTGAAGGAGTATAGAGGCTAGATCATAATATTTGGCCTCTCGCAGTGTGTAGCTAGCAGGGTGCAACATAGCATAGTTATATCGCTAGCGATAGTGCGAAGAAACCAAAGTGGAGCTAGTGGCAGCACCGGTGCATATACAGTGAGGAGAACCGCTTTGAGCGACTTGACCTGACGGCCAGCATAGGACGACCCGCCGTGGAACTGCCTGATTGTGTTTGGGTGGTGACTGTGATCAGTGGTACAGTAAATTAGTGAACTGTAACACAACGATACAGTGACTGACTCCAGAGCTTTGTGTAGACAGTGACGCTGTCTTTGTGTAGAAAGCGTCGCCTCCCACTTTGAATCACCAAGTGGGAGGCGACGACAGAGCACCATCGTCATCCATACATCGTCATTACTCATCTAGATGTGTGAGCGGAAAGGCGGACTGGTATGTACCCCTCTCTGGTCAATTAATCAGGTGTACAGTGTGAGGTAAAATATTATCAAATTCTTGTTCAGGATAGCATATATATTTAAAATCTCAAAGTGGCTCATTTTGGGTAGAGGTTAACGCTTACGGGAACTCGTGACACATGCACACACGCATGCACGCACGCACATGCACGCACGCACGCATGCCCACGTACGTATGCACGCACACACAAATGCACACGCAAAAACACACACACACACACGCACACACAAACATTCAGTCAGGGAAGAAAGGATTAACACCTTTTGTGGAAAGAGGTAAGACCCCACTATACCCCACCCCACTCTTACCCCCCATCTGACCTGATCTGACCTGGTCACCACCACCACCCTCCCCCACCCCCAGTCCCCCGCATCCCCCTTACACTCTCTCTCTCTCTCTCTCTCTCTCTCTCTCTCTCTCTCTCTCTCTCTCTCTCTCTCTCTCTCTCTCTCTCTCTCTCTCTCTCTCTCTCTCTCTCTTTGTCTCTCTGTCTCTGTCTCTCTCTCTCTCTGTCTCTGTCTCTGTCGTTGTCTCTCTCTCTCTCTCTCTCTCTCTCTCTCTCTCTCTCTCTCTCTCTCTCTCTCTCTCTCTCTCTCTCTCTCTCTCTCTCTCTCTCTCTCTCTCTCTCTCTCTCTCTCTCTCTTTCTCTCTTTCTCTCTCTATCTATCTCTCTCTCCCTCACCCCGCTCTGCCCTTCTGACAAATCCTATCACGACACAACTAGAAACAGGGTCAAGCATGACAGGCAGAGGCAACAGGGGAACAGGGAAAAGTCCAGGTGACGAAATGAAGGAAATGTTCGCCCTGTTTCTGGAGGACATCATGAGTGAGATGCAGGAAATGATGCAGGAAATGAAGAATGAAATAAGCAACCTAAAAAGAGAGCTGACAGCAGCAAAGGAGGAGATTAGATCCCTCAAAGAGAACAGTATCGATGATATGACTCAGATAACCACCCAGGGAGAAGGTGGTAATAGTATTTTGGAAGAGAATGCCACAATAAAAGCAACATTTGCAGAAATGCTGAAAAAAGCAACTCTGAAGTAATGTCTGCAGTGATGGAGGTAGCCATGAAAGCAGCCACCTCACAGGAAGCGGCACACTCCACTTGCCAGCTGCTGGAAAGGTGAAGATCAGTGGTAGCTGTGGGTATTAAAGAGCAGGAAGGCTCTAAAAGGAAAGAGTGGAATGATAAGGACAAAGCGGCAGTGAATGAAATACTGAAGTCACCAGACATGGAAGGGGCTGAGCATAGAATTGAGAAGGTTTTCTTGTTAGGCTGGTACAAAAAAGACCAAGAACGTGTGTTAAAGATCGTGTTTGCAAACGAGAACACAAAGGAGACGATTCTAACAAAGAAAAGCCACTTGCAACATGTGGGAGAATTAAAGAAAGTATTCCTCCAGAGGGACATGACGAGGGAGGAGAGGGCCATGGCGGCAGAAGCAAGGAAGAAGCGCAGGGCGAGAGGGGAAAACCAAGAAACCACAGCTCCCAACATATCACCCCCAGAGGCGAGGGGGGAACCCACAACCAGCTACCCAGTAACACCAGCCGGGAAGGCAACCCCACCACCCTCCTCTGCATAGAAAACCCCCCTTTCCTTACTGCCCTCCCTCCCCTTTCACCCCATACCCTCCCTGTCCTTCCCCCTTCACTTAACCCTCCACCCCTCATCCCAGTATCCTCTGCAACCCTGGTATCCACCTCACAAATCCTCACACCCATGGCACAGCTTCCTCCACGAGCAGAACACTCACCAAGGAGGAGATCTGAGAAGGGACAGAAGAAAGTGAGCCTCAAGGCAATGTACACTAACATAGATGGAATTACAAATAAAGCAAATGAGCTTGGAGAACGGGTACTAGAGGAAAACCCAGACATAATAGCTCTCACAGAAACAAAGCTAATGAAAACCATAAGAAATGCAGTGTTCCTGTGGGAACACTGCGTTTGTTATGGTTATATGTTATGAGGAAAGAGAGAGAAGGAAGAGGCGGTGGTGGTGTAGCCCTGCTGGTAAGAAAAGGCTGGGATTTTGAGGAGTTGGTTGTTCAGGGATGTGAAGGATTCAGTGAGTACATAATAAGTACAATAACAACTGGAGGGCAAAAAATTATAGTCGTAGTCATATATAATCCACCACCAAATGACAGAAGACCCAGACAGGAATATGATAGAAACAACATGGCCACCATTAACATAATAGAGAGAGCAGCTTCTGTTGCTAGCAGGAATGGATCTGGAATACTAATCATGGGAGACTTCAACCATGGGAAGATAGATTGAGAGAACAGAGACCTGCATGGAGGACCAGAAACATGGAGAGCTAAGCTGCTGGACGTGGCAACAAGAAACTTTCTCAGCCAGCACATTAAGGAACCAACAAGAATGAGAGGAGAAGATGAACCAGCAATGCTTGATCTGATATTTACCCTAAATGAGTGGGATATAAGGGAAGTCAAGATGGAAGCACCCTTGGGAATGAGTGATCACAGTGTATTGAACTTTGAGTACCTGGTAGAGCTAGGAATTATCCCCCCCCCCCGAAAAAGAACTAGGAAACAAAAGGCTGGCATACCGAAAGGAAAATTATGAGAAGATGAGAAGCAAAAGAAGAATCCATGGTATAATAAGGCATGTATGGAAGCAAAGAAACTGAACAAATGGGCGTGGAGGAACTTCCGGAATAACAGAACACCAGAAAGCAGAGAGAGATACCAGAGAACCAGGAATGAGTATGTCAGGGTGAGAAGAGAAGCAGAGAAAAGTTATGAAAATGATATAGCAAACAAAGCCAAGACCGAACCAAAGCTACTCCACAGTCACATCAGAAGGAAAACAACAGTGAAAGAACAGGTAATGAAACTTAGAACAGTCGAGGACAGGTATACAAAGAATGACAAAGAGGTGTGTGAAGAACTCAACAAGAGGTTCCTGGAGGTCTTCGCAATAGGACAAGGTGAGGTCACTGTGCTAGGAGAAAGGGAGGTAAACCAGGCGGCCTTGGAAGAGTTCGAAATTACGAGAGAGGAGGTCAAGAGACACCTGCTGGATCAGGATTTTAGAAAGGCTGTTGGTCTAGACAGGATCTCGCCATGTGTACTGAAAGAGTGTGCAGAGGCACTATGCTTGCCACTCTCCATAGTGTATAGTAGGTCACTGGAGACGGGAGACCTACCAGAAATATGGAAGACGGCGAATGTGGTCCCAATATAAAAAAAAAGGGCGACAGGCAAGAGGCACTGAACTATAGGCTAGTGTCCTTGACTTGTATACCATGCAAGGTGATGGAGAAGATCGTGAGAAAAAACCTGGTAGCACATCTGGAGAGAAGGGACTTTGTGACAAATCGCCAACATGGGTTCAGGGAGGGTAAATCTTGCCTGACTGGTTTAATAGAATTCTACGATCAAGTGACAAAGATTAAGCAAGAAAGAGAAGGATGGGCGGACTGCATTTTCTTGGATTGTCGGAAAGCCTTTGACACAGTACTGCATAAGAGGCTGATACATAAGCTGGAGAGACAGGCAGGTGTAGCTAGTAAGGTGCTCCAGTGGATAAGGGAGTACCTAAGCAATAGGACGCAGAGAGTTACGGTAAGGTGTGAGACCTCCGATTGGCGTGAAGTCACCAGTGGAGTCCCACAGGGCTTTGTACTCGGTCCTATCTTGTTTCTGATATATGTAAATGATCTCCCGGAGGGTATAGATTCATTTCTCTCAATGTTTGCAGACGATACCAAAATTATGAGAAGGATTAAGACAGAAGAGGACTGTTTGAGGCTTCAAGAAGACCTAGACAAACTGAAGGAATGGTCGAACAAATGGTTGTTAGAGTTTAACCCAACCAAATGTAATGTAATGAAGATAGGTGTAGGGAGCAGGATGCCAGATTCAAGGTATCATCTGGGAGAGGAAATTCTTCAGAAGTCAGAGAAAGAAAAAGACTTGGGGGTTGATATCACGCCAGACCTGGGGCCGGATTCAGGAAGGTACTTACAAAGGTTTTTCCCTCTTAGCTAAGAACGTTTTCCTTCTTAGCGCCTTCGTGGCGGCTACGTCCGTATTCAAGTAGCTACACTAAGTGGAAAAACCTTCGTAAGTTCATTCCGGGATTTAGGTGTGGTTTCGGCCACTCGTAGCTTTACGTAAACTGGATATAAGTCATTTTTTCTCTACTACATAACACTGAGATCGATTTATGATATTGGAACATGACCAAAATATTATAGCTGGTGAATCTAGTGAAGAGGAGTCCTTCGTGTTAGTTATATATGCATTCTCTGCTTGAAACTTGAAGTAAATATGTGTTTGATGATAGTAGAATTAGTTTTATAATAGCAAGATATTATACCAGTAGTTATTAAGTAAATAAACACTGGTGAACATGAAATATGAGAGAAGGTGATGAGCCCTGCCTGATGGGATCAGTTTACTATCACCAAATGCCCCTGTTCACCTAGTAGTAAGGGTATACCTTATCTATACATACCCATTTCTAATTTATTTAGTTTGGTTTTATTTTGAAATTAAATCTGGGTGAGACATAAAATATAAATATGCTGCATAAATGATGTTAGGTAAGGAGAAGGGTAAAAATGTCAAAAACTTTATTCATTGAATACTTAAAGCTATAATTAGGACTATATAGACTATTAAAAAAGAGAGAGGGAAGTAGGGGTCCAAGACCTCTTCCTGTTATACAATTTGGGTGTGGAACAAGTAATTATCAAAAGAAGGCACCATGCCGGGAAGGCTATGTAGCAGTAAGGCAGGGAGGTGAGGCAGCTACTTATTTGAGAAATGCTTATTTTATTTACCTTATAAGCTGAGGCAACTTATCTTATTTGATGAATACTCAGCTGATTCCTCTACATTTAGCATGGAACAAATTTGTGTCCAAGACCTCTTCCTGTTACACAATTTGGCTGTGTGTAACCAAACTAGAAGTGCTCTACAAATCAAGGGACCCTAGAATGTGGAATGACCTCCCGAAGTCATGTCAAAGGCTGTACCTCTCTCAACCAGTTTAAGAGTTAAACCAAGTACTGCCTAATTAACTCCATGTAACCTAACTTACCTCCTAAATGTCAACCCATGTCTTGCTATTTTTTAAACAATGCTGTTCACCAACATGTGCAATTGCTGATTTATGCTATGTTAACCCCCTTTTTGTATTTTTTATTCCTTCTTTCAACACAATTTATACCTAATCCCGATTACTATTAAGTTTTAGTCTGTGTTTTTTTCCCCCCACACCTTGCCCGAAATGCTATGAGTATTAGTGGCTTTAAGGTATTGTATGTACTAGCTCTGTCTATAAATCCAACATTATGTTTGTAAATCAACTGTATGTACTTTTCCTGAATAAAATAGTATTTATTATTTATTTTTTAATCAGTAAGTATTAAAAGAAGGCACCAAGCTGGGAAGGACTATGTAGCACCATTGTGTGTAACAATAAACCAAATTTTTTTTAACAAATAACTGCACCTGTATGGTAAAACAAATCCTGTCAGCTGTAAAAATATTGATGCAGTTATTTAAATGAAAAATATAATGAAAGAAATATTACTGGTTTATTTTTATCCTATCTTTTTGTACTGTACAGTATATCCAAGGAAGTGAAAAATTGAGACATAATGCACAATTTAATGAATGATTAGCATGGATTAGCAGTTCAAAAGAAATATGACTTGTATTACATAGCAACATGAGATCTTAATGATCCATGGTCAACATGATTTAATAAGGATAATAAAGTACTGTATTTGTAATAATACAAACTATAATTTAAAATCTTTATTACTGATTTTTCTGGGGGGAACCCCGTCGGCTCCCCGGAGCTATCCCAGGCTGATATGCTAATGTCAGACTTTGGCATCAGTCATGTGTATGGAGTTCTTAGGCCTACCGGGGACCACGGCCAGAACCGGGCCCCCTCAGAGAGGCAAGGGGAGCAATGGCCTATAGAAGCCCCCGTGTAGTTGGAAGCATTCTATGTCTGCCATCGACCGGAACAGGCACCCAGAAAGGTAAGCGCCCCAAAACAAACCCCTATTCTGGTTAAAATTGCTACCTAAAACCGAACTAGTGGATAGAACTCCCCAACCGAAAACAAGCAAACTAGTGTGACGTCACACACTGCCGCGCCGCTGTCTGCGCAGCTCCCCCCTCCCCGGGAGGGGGAAGGGGGAGCCCCAGACCCCCCGCGCCGGCTACCCACACCTCAGTTCTTGAGGCTGATGCTATAGGCGATGGTCGTGTGCTCTGGCTCCGGTGTCGGTACTGCACTGTGCTTTGCGTGTGGTGTTAGTTTTGTGGGTGCGAGAGCCAGGAGTTATCTTCAGTACTCGGGCTGCATGCGCCTAGGGCTGCCTTTCCTAGGTGCCCTGTAAGTACTGCCCTTGGGGCTTGGGGCCACCTTCCACAGGCTCCTCGGGGTCTGCCTCTGCTGGTCCGTTTTACCTTTCGGTTTTTCGGCCGCCTGTTGGGCTCTTGGGTGTTCTGTTCTCCCTTGTTACCGGCAGGTAAGAGGCAGTTTGCACTGGTAGGGGCGCAGGGTGCTGCTCAGCTTGTATTTCCCGACATCGCGGCCGGCTCTGTTCCTTGGGGTTCGCTGTCCTCTTGCGGGGTTTTGTTTTTCTTTTTGTTTTTGCCTGGTGGGGGGTTCTGTCAATTTATTCAGTTTGTTTTTGCCCTTCCACTGTTCTCCTCGGTGGCGCCCCCTGCTAGGTCCCCGTGAGTGTACACGTCCCTGGGGTTCAGCTTTAGAAGTTTGCTTGGTAGTTTTGGGCGCCGGTTTGCAGCACCCTGCCTGGGACTACCTGAGCGCGAGTCCTCTTAAAGTAAACGCTCAGGACCCTGGGAATCCCCTAGGGGGCGCGTGGGTCCGATGGATGTGACCCCGGAGTCCCCACTCGCTGTGTGCGAGTTTGAGGGTTGCTCGGTCCCCTTGTCTCAGGGTGACCCTCATTGTTTTTGCCTCTGCCACGCTGCCTGTTGGGTCGGTGATACTTTCGACCCTGAGTCCTGTGAGTGTTGCTGCTTGCTTGTGACTCAATTTACCCAATCCTCTGATGATTCTATTCGGGTACGGGCGGCACGTGCATTGCAGTCTAGGTTTCGTCTGTTGCAACGCGCTCGGTTGGTTGCTTCCCGGATGCCCCGGGGCTGCCCCACTTTGCTTTTCGAGACCCGGACTTGGGGGTGGGGGTCGCTTCAATCCTGGTTCAGTCCGCACCTCCTCGTCCTTCCCCTTCTGTTCGTTCTGGTCCCCCGCCCCTGCTTCCGGCCCCGAAGCGTCTGAGGGTTTCGGGGTCGGAGCAGGGGTTACTTGATCTCGAAATTCGGGCAGCTTCAGGGGTTGCCCCTTCCGGGGGGGCGGCAGAGGCATTCGAGTCTTGTCTCCCGGCCGAAGCTTCAGGGTCTGACCAGTGGGCCCCCCTTCCTCCAGCTTTTCCGGCTGCTCCGTCCTTGTCTTGTGGGGTCGGGGCTTGGGGAGAGGACTCGGCCTCGGGTCCTGTGGTGACGGACCTCGAGGCTGGGGAGGGGCTGACTTGGGGGCCTTGGGGCCCCGCTGGACCCCGCCTGGGTTTTTCTTCCCACTGAGCGGGGCTTGTTACAAGGAGTGGGGTTTTCTTTTCCCCCCTCTGCGTACGAGTTGGATTTGGTCGGTTCCGTGTTCCCCCGGGTTCGGTTCCGTGTTCCCCCGGGTACGTCGGTTCCGTCCTTCCGGAGGTTTTCGGCTTATCGCATCCAACCTGGTGTGGTGCGAGCGGCCTTTGCAGCTTACCTCCTGCGTGACCCGGATTATGCCTCGGAAATGGATCCGTCCACGTTCAGGTTTGGGACTTCGTTCCCTTTCTGGCTCCGTTACGAGGTTCCGGAGTCGTCCTGGCTAGCAGACTGATCCTTGTTTGGTCTGGATTCCTGGCATTCCTTCTGTCGTTCCCGCACGCTGGAGTGGCGGGAAGCTTCCACGGTGCTTCAGGTTTTCCTGGGGGGTGAACTTGAGTACCTGAATGAGTGCTTGTTTGCCCCTGCCCTTCCCCGCGATGTGGGCGTTATTCAGCTCCATGTGCAGGTTCCCTCCCTTTCGGCGGCGCTCGTGGCGGAGGACTTGCGCGCCCGGGGCCTTTTGTGTTCGGCCTTGCGGTTCTTTTCCCTCCTGGAGCTGTCTTCGGATTGGCTCGTGGAGGATGTGGGGACGCTTGGGTCCGTCCCGGGGTCCGGCACCTTGTCCTCGGCTGCACGTTCGTCGGCTGCCTTGTTGAAGCTGTTCACGCCGATTTTGCGGGATGCGGTTTCCCTGTTCTATGCTTCCCGTCTCGCATGTCGGCAGGCGGTGCTGGGTTCCTCCGTGGAATCTGCTTGGGCTCTGGCTCTTAGGCGTTCTTCACCTTTTTGTCCTCTCCTGTTTGGGGAGTCGGCCGTGGCGCAGTTTATTCAGGCTGCGTCGGCGGCTTGTCGTCCGATGTCGGACTTGTTAGTTTTCCGGGGGGCCCGGGGTGGGTCTTCCCGGAAAGGTCGTGCCAGGGCTCGGGGTTCCTCTCGTCGTGGTAGGCCTCTGGTGTCAGGTTTGGGGTTGGCTCCTCCTGCGGACCCTCCCTCGTCTGGTCGGCGCGGTGTTCGCGCTGTGCGGGGTTCTGGGTCTCGTAAGGGTCGCCGGCCCTTTCGCGGTTTGCCCCCTTGACGGGGCGATGGGGGGGGGCGGCTTGCGCTGTTTGCCCGCGCCTGGTCCCACGATTCGTGGGCCTTTCGGGTCGTGTCTCGCGGCCTGCGGTGGCGTTGGGTGGCCCCTCCCCCCTTTGGGGGATCGGGGCTGGCAGGGCAGGCTTCTTCCCCTGCGCTCTGTCGAGTCGTCTTGGAGTGGGTATGCTTGGGCGTCGTCGAAACGACGTCGTCCCTCAGATGGGTTTCCCGTCTGTTTCCGGTTCCGAAACGGGACTGCGCGGACCTGCGGTTCATTCTGGACTTGTCCCGTCTGAACCCCTGGGTTCATTGCCCCTCCTTTCGGATGACTACGCTGTCTCAGGTTCGGCTCCTCTTGGAGCCAGGAGCTTGGATGGTGTCCCTGGACCTCCGGGACGCTTATTGGCATGTCCCGATTCATCCGTGGTTCAGGGACTGGCTCGGTTTTGTAGTGGGGCGTCTGAGTTACCGCTTTCGTTGTCTCCCATTCGGGTTGAACCTGGCACCTCGCGTGTTCACACGCCTTACACGGGTTGTGGTGGCTCGTTTGCGTCTCCTAGGTGTTCGGGTGTTGGCCTACCTCGACGACTGGCTGGTTTGGGCTCCCAGCCAGTCAGCTTGCTTGCTAGCCAGGGATTTGGTTCTTTCCCAGCTCGCCGGGTTCGGGTTCTTGGTGAACTGGAGGAATTCCCATCTGGTTCCCTCTCAGGTTCGGACTTGGCTGGGTCTCGTGTGGGACTCTCGAACCGCCTCTTTGTCTCTCCCTCCGGAGTCTCTCCTGCGGCTGCGGTCCCGCCTTCGTCTGTTTCTGGAGGGCCCTCGGGTCACCCGGCGGTTGCTCGAGGGGCTGTGCGGGAGCCTGAACTTCGCAATGGTGGTCTACCCGCCGGGTCGGGTTTGGCTTCGACGGCTGTTCTGGTTCCTTCGGGGTTCCCCCTTCCACCTCTCTCGCGATCGCAGAGTTCGACCCCCGGGGGACTTGCGTCGGTTGCTGTGTCACCGGCTTCCTCTTCGGGTTTTTCGGGGTTCAGTGCCTTGGCGCCTACCCGAGCCCTCGCTCGATGTGTACACGGATGCGTCGTCTCTCGGCTGGGGTTTTGTGACCAGTGCTCACCAGGCCGGCCAGGGGCGTTGGGATCCGTCCTTCCGTCGAGCTCACAGTACGGTGCGGGAGTTCGCGGCGGTGTGGTTTGCTCTGGGGAGGATTCGGGTGGCCCGCGGATCGACGATTCGGCTCCATTCGGACTGCTCTCCGGTGGTTCATTGCCTGAACCGCGGGGGATCGATGCGGTCCTTGTCTCTTTGGGGTTGGTCGCTTCGGGTGACTCGTCTGCTGAGTTCTCGGGGTTTGGCTCTCCTGGCGGTTCACATACGGGGCGTGTCCAACGTCTTGGCCGACGCCCTGTCTCGCTTCGTTCCCCTCTCCACGGAGTGGACGGTCGACGACGAGTCCTTCCGTTGGCTTTGCCAGACGTTCGGGCGCCCCGAAGTGGACCTCTTCGCGTCGGCGTGGTCGCGGCGTCTTCCCGTTTATGCGGCGCCCTTCCCCGATTGCGAGGCCGTCGGGGTCGATGCCTTTCGGCTAGACTGGTCGAGGTGGGGGTTCCTGTACCTCTTTCCCCCGGTTCGGCTGTTGCTCCAGGTCCTGACTCGCTTAGAGACTTACCGGGGGAGAGTTGTCCTTCTGGCCCCTTGGTGGCCGGCGCAGCCTTGGTTTCACGCGCTGGTTGCTCGGTGTCCGAACCCGAGGGTTTTCCCGTGGCTCCGCCTCTTTCAGCAGATCGGGCCGGTACGTCACGTAGCTGGTTCGATCTTCTCCTCGAGTCTTCGCGTATGGTTTTTTTGACTCGAGTCTATCATCATCTCTATGGTGATCAGGTGGCCTCCTTGTTGGTGTCCCACCTGAGGGCTTCTTCTCGGCGGCAGTATGAAGTTTCCTGGCGGTCCTTCCGTTTCTTTTTGCGTCTTCGTCGTGTTAGCTCCTTGTCTGTTCGGGTGGTCTTGTCCTTCCTCTCGTGGTTGTTTCAGGACCGTCATCTTATGCCTAACACTGTCGCTTCGTATCGTGCGGCGCTGGCGGAGCCGCTTCAGCTTGCTTTCGGTATCGATGTTACGTCTGCGCCGTTTCGCAAGCTGTCTCGTGCATTGTTTCACCTCCGGCCTGCTCATGCGTCGCCTCAGCCGTCCTGGTCTTTGGACAGAGTGCTCGCTTTCCTTTCATCTCCTCGTTTCGTTGTGGCCCCTTCGGTCCAGGATTGTTTTTGCAAGGCACTTTTCTTGTTGGCTTTGGCCTCTGGGGGTCGGGTAGGGGAGCTTCATGCTCTCCTCCGGCGCAGGGGTTTCTGCTCTTTTGGTCGTGGTGATTGTTTTGTTCGTTTGCGGCCGTCTCCTTCTTTTCTGGCGAAGAATGAGACTGCTGCGTTCCGGAGGGGTCCATGGGTGGTTGATGCTTGGTTGGTCAGGCCGGGGGTGCATCATGTTTTGTGTCCGGTTGCGGCGCTTCGCCGTTATTTGCGCGCCACAGCTTCTGTGTCCGGGGACGCGCTGTGGGTTGATCCGGTTTCCCTTCTTCCCTGTTCGCGGGTTCGGGTCTCTCAGGTCGTCCGCAGGGTTATTAGGTCCAGCCAGCCTGCGGTCTATCCCCGTGCCCATGACGTTCGTAAGTTCGCGGCTCTTGCTGCCGTCTTTGGGAATATGTCTTGGTCTGATATTCGGGCGCAGGGATTTTGGCGGTCGAACAGGGTCCTGGCTGCTCGTTACCTTGTGAATGTCCCTGGGCCTCGTCGGGCCTGTGTTGCTTTGGGTCGGCGGTTGCAGCCAGTTGTCTCGGCTTCGAGTTGAGGGGTGAGCGACGACCGCCTCCCGGGTAAGTCCCTCTTTTTCTGTCTGTGGGTAGTTAGCTCCGGGGAGCCGACGGGGCTCCCCCCAGAAAACCAGCGTTGAATGTAATGAAACGCCATTTTCTGGGTGAGTCCCGGAGGCTCCCCGGCATCCCTCCCTCCCTCGGGTCGGCGGTTTTTCGCGTTTTTGACATCCAGCCTCAAGAACTGAGGTGTGGGTAGCCGGCGCGGGGGGTTTGGGGCTCCCCCTTCCCCCTCCCGGGGAGGGGGGAGCTGCGCAAGCTGCGGGGCAGTGTGTGACGTCACACTAGTTTGCTTGTTTTCGGTTGGGGAGTTCTATCCACTAGTTCGGTTTTAGGTAGCAATTTTAACCAGAATAGGGGTTTGTTTTGGGGCGCTTACCTTTCTGGGTGCCTGTTCCGGTCGATGGCAGACATTGAATGCTTCCAACTACACGGGGGCTTCTATAGGCCATTGCTCCCCTTGCCTCTCTGAGGGGGCCCGGTTCTGGCCGTGGTCCCCGGTAGGCCTAAGAACTCCATACACATGACTGATGCCAAAGTCTGACATTAGCATATCAGCCTGGGATAGCTCCGGGGAGCCTCCGGGACTCACCCAGAAAATGGCGTTTCATTACATTCAACGCTGGTTTTTTTATTAAGAAGATTAGGTATACACAGCAATGTGCTGCTACCCTATTCTATATGGAATATTACACAGTGTAGATAAAAAACTAGCTATAAGTTTATCTAATACTCCCATCTCACAAGATTGTTAAACATACTGTACATGGAATCAATTTAGAAAATACCAGCCTCAATACAAAAAACAAATCAACTCTGACTAAACAACTCTAAGCAATTTTCACAAGAGTTAAGCACTGAATCATGGAAACATTATATTATAATTACTCTTACCAGTTTCTACAAAACTCCTCTCAAACAATGTATTTTTAAACATGTTTAGGTATACACAGCAATATGCTGCTTCCCTATTCTGTCTAAAGGACCACACAGTGTAGATCAAAAACCAGCTACAAGCTCATCCAACATCCTCACCTCACAGGATGGCCAGTCATACATGGAATTAGGAGAGAACAAAATACTTAATGCTGATCTATTAGCCTCCACTGGCAAAATCTGGGTACAGCACAAGAATATCTTCCAATATTCCTGAGTGTATGAAGTAATTACAGAGCTCAAAATACCTCATACCATTTGGTATGAAGTCACTGATAACAGGACAATCACAGATATAGTGTTAGAGAGTATGTTCTCTCAAGTAGGACTGAAAACATGTTTTTTTTTCCACCAAGAGGGCTATAAACCCATGGAACCACCTACCCGCTGAAGCCGTAAATGCCAAATTCCAGCTAAAAAATATCATTAAGACAATTGGCGGGCCCTTTAACAAGCCGCCGGCTTCCTGTCCTCTTCGAGGTCACTAGATAGTTAGTGGCCCTTGGGTAAATTCAGTAAATATATACAATAATTGTCAGCGCATCTTCCGAGCAACAAGGACAGCTACACAGTATCTCTTAGAATTACGTAGGTAAACAACAAATGTAACATATTTGTTTACTACAATGTCGGTGCTGGCTGTAGAAGTTGAAAAACATTGTTTTACTTCGAAATATACTAATTTTATAAGAAAATTCGACGTAAATAGGAGGCAGTACAGCTCCGATAAGCCAGCGCTAAATCTTCAATATGAAGAATGTTGCTGCTCTCTGATTGGCCAAACGAAACACAGTAGTGACCTCTATCGGCACGCAGGTGAACCAACAATTTTCTTCCTAAGAATACCTTATTGAATCGCACCTAAGCATCTTCTTAGGGCGCACTTAGGAACCTTCGTAGCAAACCCACTTACGAAGAAATACACAGAGCTTCCTGAATCTAGGTCCAGGCCTCCACCCCCAGGAAGCAGCCCGTGACAGCTGACTAACACCCAGGTACCTATTTTACTGCTAGGTAACAGGGGCATAGAGTGAAAGAAACTCTGCCCAATGTTTCTCGCCGGCGCCTGGGATCGAACCCAGGACCACAGGATCACAAGTGCAGCGTGCTGTCCGCTCGGCCGACCGGCTCCTGAGGCTGGCCAACATACGAACGGCATTCAGAAACTTGTGTAAAGAATCATTCAGAACTTTGTATACCACATATGCCAGGCCAATCCTGGAGTATGCAGCCCCAGCATGGAGTCCATTTCTAGTCAAGGATAAGACTAAACTGGAAAAGGTTCAAAGGTTTGCCACCAGACTAGTACCCGAGCTGAGAGGTATGAGCTACGAGGAGAGACTACGGGAACTAAACCTCACGTCGCTAGAAGACAGAAGAGTTAGAGGGGGATATGATCACCTCATACAAGATTCTCAGAGGAATTGACAGGGTAGATAAAGACAGGCTATTTAACACAAGGGGCACACGCACTAGGGGACACAGGTGGAAACTGAGTGCACAAATGAGCCACAGAGATATTAGAAGGAATTTTTTTAGTGTCAGAGTAGTTGACAAATGGAATGCATTAGGCAGTGATGTGGTGGAGGCTGACTCCATACACAGTTTCAAGTGTAGATATGATAGAGCCCAATAGGCTCAGGAACCTGTACACCAGTTGATTGACAGTTGAGAGGCGGGACCAAAGAGCCAGAGCTTAACCCCCGCAAGCACAAATAGGGCAAGCACAAATAGATGAGTACACACACACACACACACACACACACACACACACACACACACACACACACACACACACACACACACACACACACACACACAAACCCTCCCTGCCCCCACTCAAAAGTTCAGCCAAATCTCCCTCCCCCCACACCCAATCCCCACCCTTCTACCCCTCCCCTCCTCCCGAGTCCTCCCTCCCCCCCTTTCCTTCCCGTCCTCCCTCCCCTTTCACCCCATACCCTCCCTGTCCCTCCCCCTTCACTGGATCCCCCGCCCCTCATTCCAGTATCCTCTGAGATCCTGTTACCCACCTCACAGGTCCTCACACCCATGGAACAGCCTCCCCCACCAGCAGAACACTCACCAAGGAGGCGATTTGAGAAGGGACAGAAGAAAGTGAGCCTCAAAGCGATGTACACTAACATAGATGGAATTACAAATAAAGCAAATGAGCTTGGAGAACTGGTACTAGAGGAAAACCCAGACATAATAGCCCTCACAGAAACAAAGATCACGAAAACAATAACAAATGCAGTGTTTCCACAGGACTATTATGTTATGCGGAAAGAGAGGGAAGGAAGAGGTGGGGGTGGTGTAGCTCTGCTGGTAAGAAAAGGCTGGGATTTTGAGGAGATGGATATTCAGGGCTGTGAAGGTTTCAGTGACTACATAGCAGGTACTGTAACAAATGGAGGGAAAAAAATTATAGTCGCAGTCATATATAATCCACCACCAAATGACAGAAGACCTAGACAGGAATATGATAGAAACAACATGGCCACCATTAACATAATAGAAAGAGCAGCTTCTGTTGCTAGCAGGAATGGATCTGGACTACTAATTATGGGAGACTTCAACCATGGGAAGATAGATTGGAAGAACAGAGACCCGCATGGAGGACCAGAAACATGGAGAGCTAAGCTGCTGGACGTGGCAACAAGAAACTTTCTAAGCCAGCATACCAAAGAGCCAACAAGAATGAGAGGAGAAGATGAACCAGCAATGCTTGATTTGATATTTACCCTAAATGAATGGGATATAAGGGAAGTTAAGATGGAAGCGCCCTTGGGAATGAGTGACCACAGTGTATTGAACTTTGAGTACCTGGTAGAGCTAGGACTTATCTCCCCCCAAAAAGAACTAGGAATCAAAAGGCTGGCATACCGAAAGGGGAATTATGAACAGATGAGAAGTTTCCTAAGTGAAATACCTTGGGACACAGACCTCAGAGACAAGTCTGTACAGGGTATGATGGACTATGTTACCCAAAAGTGTCAGGAGGCAGTAAACAGGTTCATCCCGGCCCAAAGGGAAAAATCCGAGAAGCAACAGAAGAATCCATGGTATAATAGGGCATGTATGGAAGCGAAGAAACTGAACAAAAAGGCGTGGAGGAACTTCCGGAATAACAGAACACCAGAAAGCAGGGAGAGATACCAGAGAACCAGGAATGAGTACGTCAGGGTGAGAAGAGAAGCAGAGAAAAATTTTGAAAATGATATAGCAAACAAAGCCAAGACCGAACCAAAGCTACTCCACAGTCACATCAGAAGGAAAACAACAGTGAAAGAACAGGTATTGAAACTTAGAACAGGCGAGGACAGGTATACAGAGAATGACAGAGAGGTGTGTGAGGAACTCAACAAGAGGTTCCAGGAGGTCTTCACAATAGAACAGGGTGAGGTCACTGTGCTAGAAGAAAGGGAGGTAAACCAGGCGGCCTTGGAGGAGTTCGAAATTACGAGAGAGGAGGTCAAGAGACACCTGCTGGATCTGGATGTTAGAAAGGCGGTTGGTCCAGATGGGATCTCACCATGGGTACTGAAAGAGTGTGCAGAGGCACTTTGCTTGCCACTCTCCATAGTGTATAGTAAATCACTAGAGACGGGAGACCTACCAGAAATATGGAAGACGGCGAATGTGGTCCCAATATACAAAAAGGGCGACAGACAAGAGGCACTGAACTACAGGCCAGTGTCCTTGACTTGTATACCATGCAAGGTGATGGAGAAGATCGTGAGAAAAAACCTGGTAACACATCTGGAGAGAAGGGACTTCGTGACAAATCGCCAACATGGATTCAGGGAGGGTAAATCTTGCCTTACAGGCTTGATAGAATTCTACGATCAGGTGACACAGATTAAGCAAGAAAGAGAGGGCTGGGCGGACTGCATTTTCTTGGATTGTCGGAAAGCCTTTGACACAGTACCGCATAAGAGGCTGGTACATAAGCTGGAGAGACAGGCAGGTGTAGCTGGTAAGGTGCTCCAGTGGATAAGGGAGTATCTAAGCAATAGGAAGCAGAGAGTTACGGTGAGGGGTGAGACCTCCGATTGGCGTGAAGTCACCAGTGGAGTCCCACAGGGCTCTGTACTCGGTCCTATCTTGTTTCTGATATATGTAAATGATCTCCCGGAGGGTATCGATTCATTTCTCTCAATGTTTGCAGACGATGCTAAAATTATGAGAAGGATTAAAACAGAAGAGGACTGTTTGAGGCTTCAAGAAGACCTAGACAAGCTGAAGGAATGGTCGAACAAATGGTTGTTAGAGTTTAACCCAACCAAATGTAATGTAATGAAGATAGGTGTAGGGAGCAGGAGGCCAGATACAAGGTATCATCTGGGAGAGGAAATTCTTCAGGAGTCAGAGAAGGAAAAAGACTTGGGGGTTGATATCACGCCAGACCTGTCTCCTGCAGCACATATCAAGCGGATAACATCAGCGGCATATGCCAGGCTGGCCAACATACGAACGGCATTCAGAAACTTGTGTAAAGAATCATTCAGAACTTTGTATACCACATATGTCAGGCCAATCCTGGAGTATGCAGCCCCAGCATGGAGTCCATATCTAGTCAAGGATAAGACTAAACTGGAAAAGGTTCAAAGGTTTGCCACCAGACTAGTACCCGAGCTGAGAGGTATGAGCTACGAGGAGAGACTACGGGAATTAAACCTCACTTCGCTGGAAGACAGAAGAGTTAGGGGGGACATGATCACCACATTCAAGATTCTGAAGGGGATTGATAGGGTAGATAAAGACAGTCTATTTAACACAAGGGGAACACGCACAAGGGGACACAGGTGGAAACTGAGTGCCCAAATGAGCCACAGAGATATTAGAAAGAACTTTTTTAGTGTCAGAGTGGTTGACAAATGGAATGCATTAGGGGGTGATGTGGTGGAGGCTCACTCCATACACAGCTTCAAGTGTAGATATGACAGAGCCCGATAGGCTCAGGAATCTGTACACCTGTTGATTGACGGTTGAGAGGCGGGACCAAAGAGCCAGAGCTCAACCCCCGCAAACACAACTAGGTGAGTACAACTAGGTGAGTACACACACACACACACACACACACAGAGGCCAGTGTCCTTAACTTGTATACCATGCAAGGTGATGAAGAAGATCGTGAGAAAAAACTAGTAACACATCTGGAGAGGAGAGACTTCGTGACAACCCATCAACATGGGTTCAGGGAGGGTAAATCTTGCCTTACAGGCTTAATTGAATTCTACGATCAGGTGACAAAGATTAAGCAAGAAAGAGAAGGATGGGCGGACTGCATTTTTTTGGACTGTCGGAAAGCCTTTGACACAGTATCCCATAAAAGGCTGATGCATAAGCTGGAGAAACA
The DNA here is from genome assembly GCF_040958095.1 of Procambarus clarkii. Lineage (NCBI taxonomy): Eukaryota > Metazoa > Arthropoda > Malacostraca > Decapoda > Cambaridae > Procambarus > Procambarus clarkii. Next base: position 1,856,928 of record NC_091155.1, read on the forward strand.
GGCAGGAGTAACTGGTAGGGCGCTCCAGTGGATAAGGGAGTACCTAAGCAATAGGAAGCAGAGAGTTACAGTGAGAGGTGAGACCTCAGATTGGCGTGAAGTCACCAGTGGAGTCCCACAGGGCTCTGTGCTTGGACCTATCCTGTTTCTGATATACGTAAATGATCTCCCAGATCTGCCCGAAACGCTTTGCGTGATAGTGGCTTTAGGCATTGTATGTACTAGCTCTATCTATAAAGCCAACAAACTTTGTAAAATCTCTTTATGTATGTACCTTTGCCTAAATAAAAATTATTATTACTATTATTATTATTATTATTATTATTATAAAAATTATTATTATTATTATTATTATTATAGACTCATTCCTCTCAATGTTTGCTGACGATGCCAAAATTATGAGAAGGATTAAGACAGAGGAGGACAGCTTGAGACTTCAAGAAGACCTGGACAAGCTGCAGGAATGGTCGAACAAATGGTTGTTAGAGTTTAACCTAAGCAAATGTAATGTAATGTAGATAGGTGTAGGGAGCAGGAGACCAGATACAAGGTATCATTTGGGAGATGAAATCCTGCAAGAGTCAGAGAGAGAAAGACCTGGGGGTTGACATCACGCCAGACTTGTCCCCTGAAGCTCATATCAGGAGGATAACATCAGCGGCATATGCCAGGTTGGCTCGCATAAGAACAACCTTTAGAAACTTGTGTAAGGAATCTTCCAGAACCACATATGTCAGACCAATCCTGGAGTATGCGGCTCCAGCATGGAGTCCATATCTAGTCAAGCATAAGACTAAACTGGAAAAGGTTCAAAGGTTTGCCACCAGACTAGTACCAAAACTGAGGGGTATGAGCTACGAGGAGAGACTACGGGAATTAAACCTCACGTCACTGGGAGATAGAAGAGTTAGAGGGGACATGATCACCATATACAAGATTCTCAGAGGAATTGATAGGGTAGATAAAGATAGACTTTTTCTTTTTTTTTAGATAAAGACAAGGGGCACACTCACTAGGGGCAACCAGTTCTCGCACTTGCTTATTGTCAATATTGGCTTATTTAATAAGTGCATATGTACCATACTAATTGATTGTGAATATTTTAGTTTACCTTGAAAAGCTTCATAGAAAACACCGACCTCACCTAACCTTCTTAGTTTGTTAAGATAAGCATCTTATTGCTTCTTAATTACAATTATTACTTAACCTATACCATTGATAGGTTAAGTAATAATTGTAAATATGAAGCAATAAGATGCTTATCTTAACAAACTAAGAAGGTTAGGTGAGGTCGGTGTTTTCTATGAAGCTTTTCAAGGTAAACTAAAATATTCACAATCACATAGTATGTCACATATGCACTTATTAAATAAGCCAATATTGACTGAAGGCAAGTGCGAGAACGGGTTGCTAGGGGACACTGGTGGAAATTAAGTGCTCAAATGAGCCATAGAGATGTTAGAAAGAATTGTTTCAGTGTCTAGAGTAGTAGACAAATGGAATGCATTAGGAAGTGATGTGGTGGAGGCTGACTCCATACACAGCTTCAAGTGTAGATATGATAGAGCCTAATAGGCTCAGGAACCTGTACACCTGTTGATTGACGGTACCAAAGGCGGGACCAAAGAGCCAGAGCTCAACCCCCGCAAGCACAATTAGGTATGTACAATTAGATGAGTACACACACAATCGCTCACTAACTCACTCATTCATTCCTTCCTTCCCTCCCTTCCTCCCTCCCTCCCTCTCGCTCATTCTCTCTCTCTCTCTCTCTCTCTCTCTCTCTCTCTCTCTCTCTCTCTCTCTCTCTCTCTCTCTCTCTCTCTCTCTCTCTCTCTCTCTCTCTCTCTCTCTCTCTCTCTCTCTCTCTCTCTCTCTCTCTCTCTCTCTCTCTCTCTCTCTCTCTCTCCCCATCTCTCTCACTCACTATCATTCACTCTCTCACTCAATCCCTCTCTCACTCTGTCTCTATCACTCTCTCACTCACTCTCTCACTCACTCTCTCTCCTTCTCTCTCCCACTCAATCTCAATCTCCCACTCTCTTGCACTCTCTATCTCAGTCTCTCTCTCTCTCTCTCTCTCTCTCTCTCTCTCTCTCTCTCTCTCTCTCTCTCTCTCTCTCTCTCTCTCTCTCTCTCTCTCTCTCTCTCTCTCTCTCTCTCTCTCTCTCTCTCTGACTAACCCGAACACAACATAGTAGGAAAAAGAACAAAAATGACAGGTAGACACATCATTGGCACAGGGAAAATTCAGAATGACCAAATGAAGGAGATGTTCAAGCAAGCTTGGGAGGGTATCAGCAGTGAGATGCAAGCAATGAAGGATGCAATTCGCACCCTGCATAACGAGATGTTAGCAGCAAATGAGCAGATTAGAAGGCTCATAAAGAACAATATTCAGGGTCAGCTTCAGATAACCATAACAAGAGAAGATGGAAATGTATCAATTGAAGAGACTGCCACTGTACAAGCATCATTTGCTGAAATACTTTCAAAGAGTCCAGAAGTAATGTCCACACTGAAGGAGGTAGCCATGAAAGCAGCTACCTCACATGAAGCAGCAAGGAGCACTAGTTAGCAGCTGGAGAGGAAAAGATCAGTGGTAGTAGTGTGCATTAAAGAACAGGAAGGCTCCAATAAGACTGAATGGATTTGTAAGGACAATGAGGCCATGAGAGGGATCCTACAGGGGGTTACAGATGGAAGGTGCTGAACAAAGCATAGAGAAAGCTTTCTGGCTAGGGTGGTACAACAAGGACAGAGATCGTCTGATAAAGATAGAGTTTACAAACCAGATCACAAAGTAGGCAGTTCTAGCAAGGCCACACATCTATGGATCATCCAATAAAATCAGCAGACTTCTAGATGTTACTACTGCTCGGCTTAGACTCGGTTATAAGTATGTCTGGGAATTCTCATTATCTGCCGATGTAGACCTGACCAAATGTAAACTGTCAACAAAATTATTCGCACACCCTCCGTCACTATGTGATGGAGTGTGAAAAGATACATGAATTTAGAGACAATTCTATAACCAAGGTTCCAGCGATGTGTAAATATTTCATTCAAAATGATCTGCTACCAGAAATTTTAGCCAATTATCCCCAGTTTGCTAACTGTAGGTAGTAACTAAGTGATTGTAACCTATCCACCGCTGCCCACTGGATGGGGGGCGGTGTGCAGGACAAACATATAAATTGTGACACTAGCTCTTCACATATGTCAGTTGCTTAATTTAGAAACTGTACTTGTGGTCGATCTCGAACCCATTGTTGATGTGACGACTTATATTGAATTTTCTAACTAGCTCATCAAGATTGTAACTTGCTTAGCTAAATGAATTGTGGGGGTTCAGTCCCTGAGCCCATTATGTGCCTCTGTAACCCTTTCCACTACCGCCCACAAGATGGGTATGGGGTGCATAATAAATGAACTAAACTAACTAAAATCTAGCAAGGAAGAGCCATCTGTACCATGTGAGGAGTTACAGGAAAGTATTCCTCCAGAGGATCATGACTATGGGAAGAGAGAGAAATGGCAGCAGAGGCAAGGAGGAAGTGAAGGGGGGAGAGAAGAGAACCAGGGAACCACAGCCCCCAACTCAACAGTCCTAAAGGGAAATGGGGGAACTCCCAACCAGCACCCCAGCAACCTTAGAGGAGAGGACAACATCTTCCTCCTCCAAAGAAACCCCCCTTACCATGAACCCACCCTGTCCCCTTTCGACCCTCCCTCCCCTCACCCCATACTCTCCCTGTCCCCCCTCCCTCACCCCATATCCTCCCTGTACCCCTTTCCACCTCACCCCTTACCATCCTAGTCCCCCCTCCCCTCTCACCCCCATTCCCTCCCTGTCCCCTCCCTTCTATCATCCCCATACCTTCTCGGTCCCCTTCCTCACCCCATATACCCATATACCCCCTTGGCCCCCTCCTCCCTCACCCAATATTCTACCAGTCCCTCCTTCCCCCCCCCTAGCCCCAGAATCCCCCAAGACCCTGTTAACCAACTCATAAATTCCCTTCCCAAACCTCACACTGCCCCCCACCCCAGACTTCCCAGCATTCCCCAACCCATGACCTCCCCCGCTTTACCACATGCCCTCCTGCTCCCCCAACCCATGTCCTAATTGACCTCCAACACCAGACTCTCAGTCACACCACCCTAAACCTCTCCCAGCCACACTGCCCCAGACCCCTCCCAGCCACACCACCCCAGACCCTCCAAGCCCCTCCTGTACCAGATCCCCCAGGTCTTCCTTCCTAGGCCCTCCTCTCTCAGCCTCCACTTGTCCCCCACCTCCAGAGGGATGAACAGAAACTGAGGATGAACAGAAAACCAACCTGTCCTCTTAAAAAGAACGTCGCTTTTGGCCGTTTGCCCGTATGGCCGAATATGGACGTAATTTGAAAATGACAAAAATAAATGAAAATAAATTTGTGATTTTTTTTTTCAACAACAGTAAGTTAAGGGTCCTCTGATAGGTTAGGTGGGCAGGAAATTCTCATAAAGTTTCAAGACGGTATGAAAAACGTTAATGGAAAGTTGCCTCTTCTAAGCTTGCCGAGTAGGCCGGACGACTCAAACAGAAAACGGGACAGTACGTCACTTTGTGAGTCGATTTTATTTCAAATTACGTCCAAATTTGGCCATAGCGCGCATACGAGCCAAAAGTGACGTTATTTTTAAGAGGACGGGTTGCTCAGTCAGCTTCAAGGTAATGTATTTGAAGATACATGGGATCACAAGGTCCTCCCATGACGATAGGAGGACCAAGAGTAGTAGTAGCAGTGATATATAACCCACCACCAAATGACAGAAGATCCAGGCAAGAGTACGATAGAAACAACATGGCAGTTAACACTATAATTGAGAGAGCCGCCGCTGTTGCCCGTAGAAATCAATCCCATCTGCCCATCATGGCGGACTTCAATCATGGAAGAATAGATTGGGAAAACACGGAACCGCATGGAGGTGAGGAAACATGGAGAGCTAAACTGTTGGAAGAGGCAAGAAGAAACTTTTAAAGTCAGCACATGAGGGGACCCACACGAATGAGAAGCAATGATGAACCAACAAGACTCGACCAAGTTTTCACTTTGAACAACTAAGACATAAAGAAATCGATTTCGAAGCCCCCCATTGAAATGAGTGATCCCAGTGTACTGATATTTGAGTACCTGGTCGAAGTTGGGTTAAGGTACTCAAGGAAGGGACCAGAAAACAAAAGGCCGGCATTCCGAAAGGAAAACTATGAGGAGATAAGGAAATTCCTAACAGATATAGCTTGGGAAACAGAGCTCAGAGGAAAGACAGACCAAGACTTGATGGACTACATCACACAGAAGTGTAAGGAGGCAGCAGACAAGTTCGTCCCAGTTCAAAAAAGACAAATATGAAACGTTGATGAGAAACTCATGGTTTAATCAGAGACATAAGCTAGCAAAGTAACTAAGTTCAAGGGCATGGAGAAACTATAGAAATAACAGGACACTAGAGAGCAGAGAAAAGTATCAGAGTGCCAGGAATGAATATGTCTGGGTGAAAAGAGAGGCAGAGCAACAAAATGAAAGTAACATAACGAGCAAGGCAAAGAATCAACCTATATTGCTGCACAGCCAAATCAGGAGAAAAACAACAGGGAAGGAACAGGTAATGAAACTGAGTATAGGGGCAAACAGTTTCACTGCAAACGACAAGGATGTGTGCAAAGAACTCAATAAGAAATTCCAGGAGGTCTTCACAATAGAGCAAGGAGAAGTCCCAGAGATAAGAGAGGGAATATTTAACCAAACACCACTAGAAGAGTTTGTGATTACCAGTGGGGAGGTGAGGAAGCATCTGCTAGGTTTGAATGTGACAAAGGCCCGGATGGAATCTCACCATGGATACTAAAGGAAGGAGCAGAAGCTCTGTTCCTGCCACTCTGGTGTTTACAAATCACTGGTAACAGGCGAACTGCCAAAAATTTTGAAGACGATCAATGTGGTCCTGATATACAAGAAGGGTGATAGACAGAAGGCACTGAACTACAGGCCAGTGTCCCTAACTTGCATATCATGCAAGATATTGCGTATGGCTGGTCGTATTTGGGGGAATATTAGGATTAAGGACTTGCCTGAAACAATATGCATGCTAGTGGCTATACAAGAATGTAGGAACTCTTGTATATATAAATAAATAAATAAATAAATAAATAAATAAATAAATAAATAAATAAATAAATAAATAAATAAATAAATAAATAAATAAATAAATAAATATATAAATAAATAAATAAAAAGATGATGGAGAAGCTTGTGCAAAAAAAAACTAACTAGTGGAATATCTGGAGCAAAAGAACTTTGTAACACAACATCAACATGGGTTCAGGGATGGCAAATCATGCCTCTTCAGGATTAATTGAATTCTATGACCAGGCAACAAAAATCGTGCAAGAAAGAGTGGGGGTGGGCAGACTGCATATTTTTGGATTGCCTTTGACACAGTACCACATAAGACCCTGGTGCACAAGCTGGATATGCAGGCAGGAGTGAAAGAGGAGGAACGTCACTGGATAACGGTGTACCTAAGCAACTGAAGACTGCGAGTCACTCTGAAGGGGGAGGCCTCGGAGTGGTGAGGCGTCACGATGAAGACCCACAGTCCCCTCCTAATAGAACGAGTCTATTCCCCAGAGGGAATAGACTCGTTCCTCTCAATGTTTGCTGATGATGCAAAAATTATGAGGAGGATTAAGACAGAGGAAGATAGTAGAGGCTACAAGATGACCTAGACAAACTGAATGAATGGTCCAACAAATGGCTACTAAAGTTCATCCCAAGTAAATGTAAGGTGATGAAACTAGGTGTTGGAAATAAGAGTCTAGACACTGAGTACCGAATGGGGGATGAAGTCATTTACGAAACGGACAGAGAGAAAGATCTAGAAGTTGATATCACGCCAAACCTGCCTCCAGAAGCCCACATGAAAAGAATAACATCTGCTGCATTTGAGAGACTGGCTAACATCAGAACAGCCTTCAGAACAACCCGTCCTCTTAAAAATAACGTCACTTTTGGCTCGTATGCACGCTATGGACAAATTTGGACGTAATTTGAAATGAAATCGACTCACAAAAGTGACGTACTGTTCCGTTTTCTGTTTGAGTCGTCCGGCTTACTCGGCAAGCTTAGAAGAGATAACTTTCCTTTAACGTTTTTCATAACGTTTTGAAACTTTATGAGAATTTCCTGCCCACCTAACCTATCAGAGGACCCTTAACTTACTGTTGTTGAAAAAAAATCCCAAATTTATTTTTATTTTTTTTTTCATTTTCAAATTACGTCCATATTCGGCCATATGGGCAAACGGCCAAAAGCGACGTTCTTTTTAAGAGGACAGGTTGTCAAGGAATCTTTCAGAACCTTGAATACCACGTATGTAAGGCCAATCCTAGAGTATGCGGCCCCAGCATAGAGCCCGTACCTTGTCAAGCACAAGACGAAGCTGTAAAAGGTTCAGAGGTATGCCACTAGGCTAGTCCCAGAACTAAGAGGCATCATTTACGAGGAAAGGCTTAGTGAACTGGACCTCACGTCGCTGGAAAACAGAAGAGCACTAGGAGACATGATCACCACATACAAAATTCTCAGAGGAATTGACAGTTTAGACAAGAATTTCTTTTTTAACACTGGTGGTACCTGCACAAGGGGACACAGGTGGAAGCTAGGTACCCAAATGAGCTACAGAGAGATTAGAAAGAACGTTTTCAGTGTCGGAGTAGTTAGTAAATGGAATGCACTAGGAAGTGATGTGGTGGAGGCTGACTCCATACACAGTTTTAAATGTAGATATGATAGAGCTCGAGAAGCTTAGGAATCTGTACACGAGTAGATTGACGTTTGAGAGGCGGGACCAAAGAGTCAAAGCTCAAGGGAAGCAGTAGCACAACTAAGTGAGTGCAACTAGGTGAGTACATGAGGGTTTGCGGATTAGCGGACAGCGCTCTGGGGTCGTAGTATTTAGGGCCCGTGTTCGAATCCCAGCAGAGGCAGAAACAAATGGGCAGAATTTCTTTCACCCTGATGCATCTGTTCATGTAGCAGTAAATAGGTAGCTGGGAGTTAGACAACTGCTACGGGCTGCTTCGTGGAGATGTGTGTGTGAGTGCGCGCGAGTTTAAGTATGTCTATGTAGTAGACATAACAGTTGAAAAATAAATTGTTTAGAAAGGCGGGGTCCAAGAGCTAATAGGTCTATTCTGCAGATACGAGTAGTAAATACACACGCACACAAACACATACATGCACTCAACATGAATACATACATACACTCACATTAATAAGAAGCATAAAAGCATTAACCAAATTAAACTCGTCCTAGTAAAATATGCCGCTGCCTGAAGGTTTAGGAACATACATCATATTCACTTCTTGCCTCGTAAGGATGAGGTGTTTATGGATTATTATGCTCATCTCAGTGGCTCATCCCTGCCGGGGGTCGAACCCGGGACCTTTGGATTAGAAGTCCAACGCGCTTTCCACTGCGCCACAGGGACTCGCTTGAAGATCTCAGGAATACATTTGTGAATTCTCGCAAGTATGTCCTCTAATAATAGCGTACGTATTGACGAGGACGAGTGTAGCGAGTGTGGCTAAGATGAAACTGAACTGTTAAAGAGGCACACCCAGGGAGGTGTGTGTGTGTGTGGTTAATCTGCGTTCAGGCTGGTAACGCTTCTGAAAACAAGACTGTAAACTGTACAGTGATGCTTATAACTGGTGGAGAGGCAGTGTTTGGTGAGTGTGTGTAGTAAACTGGTGGAGAGGAAGTGTTTGGTGAGTGTGTGTAGTAAACTGGTGGAGAGGAAGTGTTTGGTGAGTGTGTGAAGTAAACTGGTGGAGAGGAAGTGCTTGGTGAGTGTGGTAAACTGGTGGAGAGGAAGTGTTTGGTGAGTGAAGTAAACTGGTGGAGAGGAAGTGTTTGGTGAGTGTGTGAAGTAAACTGGTGGAGAGGAAGTGTTTGGTGAGTGTGTGAAGTAAACTGGTGGAGAGGAAGTGTTTGGTGAGTGTGTGAAGTAAACTGGTGGAGAGGAAGTGTTTGGTGAGTGAAGTAAACTGGTGGAGAGGAAGTGTTTGGTGTGTGTAGTAAACTGGTGGAGAGGCAGTGTTTGGTGAGTGTGTGTAGTAAACTGGTGGAGAGGAAGTGTTTGGTGTGTGTAGTAAACTGGTGGAGAGGAAGTGTTTGGTGAGTGTGTGTAGTAAACTGGTGGAGAGGCAGTGTTTGGTGAGTGTGTGTAGTAAACTGGTGGAGAGGCAGTGTTTGGTGTGTGTAGTAAACTGGCGGAGAGGAAGTGTTTGGTGAGTGTGTGTAATAAACTGGTGGAGAGGCAGTGTTTGGTGAGTGTGTGAAGTAAACTGGTGGAGAGGCAGTGTTTGGTGAGTGTGTGTAGTAAACTGGTGGAGAGGCAGTGTTTGGTGAGTGTGGTAAACTGGTGGAGAGGCAGTGTTTGGTGAGTGTGGTAAACTGGTGGAGAGGCAGTGTTTGGTGAGTGTGGTAAACTGGTGGAGAGGCAGTGTTTGGTGAGTGTGGTAAACTGGTGGAGAGGCAGTGTTTGGTGAGTGTGGTAAACTGGTGGAGAGGCAGTGTTTGGTGAGTGTGTGTAGTAAACTGGTGGAGAGGCAGTGTTTGGTGTGTGTAGTAAACTGGTGGAGAGGCAGTGTTTGGTGAGTGTGGTAAACTGTTGGAGAGGAAGTGTTTGGTGAGTGTGTGAAGTAAACTGGTGGAGAGGAAGTGTTTGGTGAGTGAAGTAAACTGGTGGAGAGGAAGTGTTTGGTGAGTGTGTGAAGTAAACTGGTGGAGAGGAAGTGTTTGGTGAGTGTATGAAGTAAACTGGTGGAGAGGAAGTGTTTGGTGATTGTGGTAAACTGGTGGAGAGGCAGTGTTTGGTGAGTGTGTGAAGTAAACTGGTGGAGAGGCAGTGTTTGGTGAGTGTGGTAAACTGGTGGAGAGGAAGTGTTTGGTGAGTGAAGTAAACTGGTGGAGAGGAAGTGTTTGGTGAGTGTGTGAAGTAAACTGGTGGAGAGGCAGTGTTTGGTGAGTGTGGTAAACTGGTGGAGAGGAAGTGTTTGGTGAGTGAAGTAAACTGGTGGAGAGGAAGTGTTTGGTGAGTGTGTGAAGTAAACTGGTGGAGAGGAAGTGTTTGGTGATTGTGTGAAGTAAACTGGTGGAGAGGAAGTGTTTGATGAGTGAAGTAAACTGGTGGAGAGGAAGTGTTTGGTGAGTGTGTGTAGTAAACTGGTGGAGAGGCAGTGTTTGGTGAGTGTGGTAAACTGGTGGAGAGGAAGTGTTTGGTGAGTGAAGTAAACTGGTGGAGAGGAAGTGTTTGGTGAGTGAAGTAAACTGGTGGAGAGGAAGTGTTTGGTGAGTGAAGTAAACTGGTGGAGAGGAAGTGTTTGGTGAGTGTGTGTAGTAAACTGGTGGAGAGGCAGTGTTTGGTGATTGTGTGAAGTAAACTGGTGGAGAGGAAGTGTTTGATGAGTGAAGTAAACTGGTGGAGAGGAAGTGTTTGGTGAGTGTGTGTAGTAAACTGGTGGAGAGGCAGTGTTTGGTGAGTGTGGTAAACTGGTGGAGAGGAAGTGTTTGGTGAGTGAAGTAAACTGGTGGAGAGGCAGTGTTTGGTGATTGTAGTAAACTGGTGGAGAGGAAGTGTTTGGTGAGTGTGTGAAGTAAACTGGTGGAGAGGCAGTGTTTGGTGATTGTAGTAAACTGGTGGAGAGGAAGTGTTTGGTGAGTGTAGTAAACTGGTGGAGAGGAAGTGTTTGGTGATTGTGGTAAACTGGTGGAGAGGAAGTGTTTGGTGATTGTGGTAAACTGGTGGAGAGGAAGTGTTTGGTGATTGTGGTAAACTGGTGGAGAGGAAGTGTTTGGTGAGTGTGTGTAGTAAACTGGTGGAGAGGCAGTGTTTGGTGAGTGTGTGTAGTAAACTGGTGGAGAGGCAGTGTTTGGTGAGTGTGGTAAACTGGTGGAGAGGCAGTGTTTGGTGAGTGTGTGTAGTAAACTGGTGGAGAGGAAGTGTTTGGTGTGTGTAGTAAACTGGTGGAGAGGCAGTGTTTGGTGAGTGTGTGCAGTAAACTGGTGGAGAGGCAGTGTTTGGTGAGTGTGGTAAACTGGTGGAGAGGAAGTGTTTGGTGTGTGTGTGTAGTAAACTGGTGGAGAGGCAGTGTTTGGTGAGTGTGTGTAGTAAACTGGTGGAGAGGAAGTGTTTGGTGAGTGTGTGTAGTAAACTGGTGGAGAGGCAGTGTTTGGTGAGTGTGGTAAACTGGTGGAGAGGAAGTGTTTGGTGTGTGTGTGTAGTAAACTGGTGGAGAGGCAGTGTTTGGTGAGTGTGTGTAGTAAACTGGTGGAGAGGCAGTGTTTGGTGAGTGAAGTAAACTGGTGGAGAGGCAGTGTTTGGTGAGTGTGTGTAGTAAATTGGTGGAGAGGAAGTGTTTGGTGAGTGAAGTAAACTGGTGGAGAGGCAGTGTTTGGTGAGTGTGTGTAGTAAACTGGTGGAGAGGAAGTGTTTGGTGTGTGTAGTAAACTGGTGGAGAGGAAGTGTTTGGTGTGTGTAGTAAACTGGTGGAGAGGAAGTGTTTGGTGTGTGTAGTAAACTGGTGGAGAGGAAGTGTTTGGTGTGTGTGTGAAGTAAACTGGTGGAGAGGAAGTGTTTGGTGAGTGTGTGAAGTAAACTGGTGGAGAGGCAGTGTTTGGTGTGTGTGTGAAGTAAACTGGTGGAGAGGAAGTGTTTGGTGAGTGTGTGAAGTAAACTGGTGGAGAGGCAGTGTTTGGTGTGTGTGTGAAGTAAACTGGTGGAGAGGAAGTGTTTGGTGAGTGTGGTAAACTGGTGGAGAGGAAGTGTTTGGTGAGTGAAGTAAACTGGTGGAGAGGAAGTATTTGGTGAGTGAAGTAAACTGGTGGAGAGGAAGTGTTTGGTGAGTGTGTGTAGTAAACTGGTGGAGAGGCAGTGTTTGGTGAGTGTGTGAAGTAAACTGGTGGAGAGGCAGTGTTTGGTGATTGTAGTAAACTGGTGGAGAGGAAGTGTTTGGTGAGTGTGTGAAGTAAACTGGTGGAGAGGCAGTGTTTGGTGATTGTAGTAAACTGGTGGAGAGGAAGTGTTTGGTGAGTGTAGTAAACTGGTGGAGAGGAAGTGTTTGGTGATTGTGGTAAACTGGTGGAGAGGAAGTGTTTGGTGAGTGTGGTAAACTGGTGGAGAGGAAGTGTTTGGTGATTGTGGTAAACTGGTGGAGAGGAAGTGTTTGGTGAGTGTGTGTAGTAAACTGGTGGAGAGGCAGTGTTTGGTGAGTGTGTGTAGTAAACTGGTGGAGAGGCAGTGTTTGGTGAGTGTGGTAAACTGGTGGAGAGGCAGTGTTTGGTGAGTGTGTGTAGTAAACTGGTGGAGAGGAAGTGTTTGGTGTGTGTAGTAAACTGGTGGAGAGGCAGTGTTTGGTGAGTGTGTGTAGTAAACTGGTGGAGAGGCAGTGTTTGGTGAGTGTGGTAAACTGGTGGAGAGGAAGTGTTTGGTGTGTGTGTGTAGTAAACTGGTGGAGAGGCAGTGTTTGGTGAGTGTGTGTAGTAAACTGGTGGAGAGGAAGTGTTTGGTGAGTGTGTGTAGTAAACTGGTGGAGAGGCAGTGTTTGGTGAGTGTGGTAAACTGGTGGAGAGGAAGTGTTTGGTGTGTGTGTGTAGTAAACTGGTGGAGAGGCAGTGTTTGGTGAGTGAAGTAAACTGGTGGAGAGGCAGTGTTTGGTGAGTGTGTGTAGTAAACTGGTGGAGAGGAAGTGTTTGGTGTGTGTAGTAAACTGGTGGAGAGGCAGTGTTTGGTGAGTGTGTGTAGTAAACTGTTGGAGAGGAAGTGTTTGGTGTGTGTAGTAAACTGGTGGAGAGGAAGTGTTTGGTGAGTGTGTGTAGTAAACTGGTGGAGAGGAAGTGTTTGGTGAGTGTGTGAAGTAAACTGGTGGAGAGGCAGTGTTTGGTGTGTGTGTGAAGTAAACTGGTGGAGAGGAAGTGTTTGGTGAGTGTGGTAAACTGGTGGAGAGGCAGTGTTTGGTGAGTGTGTGAAGTAAACTGGTGGAGAGGCAGTGTTTGGTGAGTGTGTGAAGTAAACTGGTGGAGAGGAAGTGTTTGGTGACTGTGGTAAACTGGTGGAGAGGCAGTGTTTGGTGAGTGTGTGAAGTAAACTAGTGGAGAGGCAGTGTTTGGTGAGTGTGTGAAGTAAACTGGTGGAGAGGCAGTGTTTGGTGAGTGTGTGAAGTAAACTGGTGGAGAGGCAGTGTTTGGTGAGTGTGTGAAGTAAACTGGTGGAGAGGAAGTGTTTGGTGAGTGTGGTAAACTGGTGGAGAGGAAGTGTTTGGTGAGTGTGGTAAACTGGTGGAGAGGAAGTGTTTGGTGAGTGTGGTAAACTAGATGGACTCCTGCGGGTGAGTCACAGGTGGGTGAGTGTGTGTGTGTCAGGCTGTGGATGATGACTCCTGGAGAGGCAGTTGGGCTAATGTGTCTACGCTGAAGTATATATCTCAACTATAATAATACAAATATAGAATAAAACCCCACACTTATGTAATTTGTGAAATTTATGTAAAGATTACATAAGTTTAAGGGTCCTGGTAGTACAGTCGGGGTTGTTCTCGACGTACAATCGAGCCTTTCGGGTTCGATTCCCGGGCGGGACAAAAATTGTTGGGCACATTTCCTTTCACCTATTACTGCTGTTCACCTAGCAGTGAGTAGATATTCTGGAGTTAGTCAGCTTGTTATGGGGTTGCATCCTGGGCGGGGTCAGTAATTCGGCCTATACCTCGAAAAAAGCTAAAACGTGTATAAACACACTATGGCTTCCTGTCCCCTGACACAGTGAATACTTAATTATTATTACATGAGGATATTAAATAAGTTACAAAAGATATTACACAAATTACATAAGTGTTGGTTTATATCCTACGTTATGATGTCTATGAGAAGGCATTTCCATTACTTAATAATAATAATAATAATAATAATAATAATAATAATAATAATAATAATAATAATAATAATAATAATAATAAAGGAGAAACTTACTACAATGCCGTAGTGCTTGCATGAAGGTGAACAAAAGAGCCACGTATAAGTATTATTAAACCAAATTTTCGGATAAAACCGACGTTCTTAGTTTGTTATGGCCAAGTTTTCCTAGTGGTGTTACGGAAGTCAAAAGCAAATATGTAATTAGTGGTAGGTAACGCAACTTTATAATAGCGACAATAATTACGAGTTTGTTCTTCACTTCCCAAACACTACTAGCAAAACTTCCCCGTAACAAACTCGGTAATAACAATAATAATAATAACGGGAGTAACGATAATAACAATAATGAAAATGGTGGTATTGTTAACAACGTTGTTGTGGGTGATAATAGAGCTAAATTAACAGATTTTATTCATTCGTATAGACACAGACGTCGTGGTGGTCAGAGTGGGGACAATGTTCCTGCTGTACCCGGCCCACAGTCCCCACACACCACCACACTTGATCATTCATCACAAGTTACGGCATCCCTTGGTGAGTCCCCCGGGGAGCAGGACCATAGTGACGTGTAGAGATGGAGGCCACATGGTGCGCTCTGCAGGCATCCCTTGGTGAGCCCACCGGGGAGCAGGACCATAGGCTTATAAGCTGGACACGAGTTCTCTCACATTGAGAGTGGCTTGACGAAAAATGCAGACTAACCCCACACTCATCTGGTGCCCTCGGGAAGTGGAGATATTTGAGATGTATATATATCTCGAAGTCTCTACTTCTTTTGTAGGGTCTGATGGTGTAGTGGGTTAAAGCATACTAGTTATGGCAGCTACTGGAAGGTAGTTGTGCTTTCTGGGTTCGAGTCTCACTGGTGGGTGTTGTCCAAAGATTGTTAATCTTCACTTGTGGTTTATGCAAGTATAGGCTTATAAGCTGGACACGAGTTCTCTCACATTGACAGTGGCTTGACGAAAAATGCAGACTAACCCCACACTCATCTGGTGCCCTCGGGAAGTGGAGATATTTGAGATGTATATATATCTCGAAGTCTCTACTTCTTTTGTAGGGTCTGATGGTGTAGTGGGTTAAAGCATACTAGTTATGGCAGCTACTGGAAGGTAGTTGTGCTTTCTGGATTCGAGTCTCACTGGTGGGTGTTGTCCAAAGATTGTTAATCTTCACTTGTGGTTTATGCAAGTATAGGCTTATAAGCAAGACACGAGTTCTCTCACATTGACAGTGGCTTGACGAAAAATGCAGACTAACCCCACACTCATCTGGTGCCCTCGGGAAGTGGAGATATTTGAGATGTATATATATCTCGAAGTCTCTACTTCTTTTGTAGGGTCTGATGGTGTAGTGGGTTAAAGCATACTAGTTATGGCAGCTACTGGAAGGTAGTTGTGCTTTCTGGGTTCGAGTCTCACTGGTGGGTGTTGTCCAAAGATTGTTAATCTTCACTTGTGGTTTATGCAAGTATAGGCTTATAAGCTGGACACGAGTTCTCTCACATTGACAGTGGCTTGACGAAAAATGCAGACTAACCCCACACTCATCTGGTGCCCTCGGGAAGTGGAGATATTTGAGATGTATATATATCTCGAAGTCTCTACTTCTTTTGTAGGGTCTGATGGTGTAGTGGGTTAAAGCATACTAGTTATGGCAGCTACTGGAAGGTAGTTGTGCTTTCTGGGTTCGAGTCTCACTGGTGGGTGTTGTCCAAAGATTGTTAATCTTCACTTGTGGTTTATGCAAGTATAGGCTTATAAGCTGGACACGAGTTCTCTCACATTGACAGTGGCTTGACGAAAAATGCAGACTAACCCCACACTCATCTGGTGCCCTCAGGAAGTGGAGATATTTGAGATGTATATATATCTCGAAGTCTCTACTTCTTTTGTAGGGTCTGATGGTGTAGTGGGTTAAAGCATACTAGTTATGGCAGCTACTGGAAGGTAGTTGTGCTTTCTGGGTTCGAGTCTCACTGGTGGGTGTTGTCCAAAGATTGTTAATCTTCACTTGTGGTTTATGCAAGTATAGGCTTATAAGCTGGACACGAGTTCTCTCACATTGACAGTGGCTTGACGAAAAATGCAGACTAACCCCACACTCATCTGGTGCCCTCGGGAAGTGGAGATATTTGAGATGTATATATATCTCGAAGTCTCTACTTCTTTTGTAGGGTCTGATGGTGTAGTGGGTTAAAGCATACTAGTTATGGCAGCTACTGGAAGGTAGTTGTGCTTTCTGGGTTCGAGTCTCACTGGTGGGTGTTGTCCAAAGATTGTTAATCTTCACTTGTGGTTTATGCAAGTATAGGCTTATAAGCTGGACACGAGTTCTCTCACATTGACAGTGGCTTGAGGAAAAATGCAGACTAACCCCACACTCATCTGGTGCCCTCGGGAAGTGGAGATATTTGAGATGTATATATATCTCGAAGTCTCTACTTCTTTTGTAGGGTCTGATGGTGTAGTGGGTTAAAGCATACTAGTTATGGCAGCTACTGGAAGGTAGTTGTGCTTTCTGGGTTCGAGTCTCACTGGTGGGTGTTGTCCAAAGATTGTTAATCTTCACTTGTGGTTTATGCAAGTATAGGCTTATAAGCTGGACACGAGTTCTCTCACATTGACAGTGGCTTGACGAAAAATGTAGACTAACCCCACACTCATCTGGTGCCCTCGGGAAGTGGAGATATTTGAGATGTATATATATCTCGAAGTCTCTACTTCTTTTGTAGGGTCTGATGGTGTAGTGGGTTAAAGCATACTAGTTATGGCAGCTACTGGAAGGTAGTTGTGCTTTCTGGGTTCGAGTCTCACTGGTGGGTGTTGTCCAAAGATTGTTAATCTTCACTTGTGGTTTATGCAAGTATAGGCTTATAAGCTGGACACGAGTTCTCTCACATTGACAGTGGCTTGACGAAAAATGCAGACTAACCCCACACTCATCTGGTGCCCTCGGGAAGTGGAGATATTTGAGATGTATATATATCTCGAAGTCTCTACTTCTTTTGTAGGGTCTGATGGTGTAGTGGGTTAAAGCATACTAGTTATGGCAGCTACTGGAAGGTAGTTGTGCTTTCTGGGTTCGAGTCTCACTGGTGGGTGTTGTCCAAAGATTGTTAATCTTCACTTGTGGTTTATGCAAGTATAGGCTTATAAGCTGGACACGAGTTCTCTCACATTGACAGTGGCTTGACGAAAAATGCAGACTAACCCCACACTCATCTGGTGCCCTCGGGAAGTGGAGATATTTGAGATGTATATATATCTCGAAGTCTCTACTTCTTTTGTAGGGTCTGATGGTGTAGTGGGTTAAAGCATACTAGTTATGGCAGCTACTGGAAGGTAGTTGTGCTTTCTGGGTTCGAGTCTCACTGGTGGGTGTTGTCCAAAGATTGTTAATCTTCACTTGTGGTTTATGCAAGTATAGGCTTATAAGCTGGACACGAGTTCTCTCACATTGACAGTGGCTTGACGAAAAATGCAGACTAACCCCACACTCATCTGGTGCCCTCGGGAAGTGGAGATATTTGAGATGTATATATATCTCGAAGTCTCTACTTCTTTTGTAGGGTCTGATGGTGTAGTGGGTTAAAGCATACTAGTTATGGCAGCTACTGGAAGGTAGTTGTGCTTTCTGGGTTCGAGTCTCACTGGTGGGTGTTGTCCAAAGATTGTTAATCTTCACTTGTGGTTGATGCAAGTATAGGCTTATAAGCTGGACACGAGTTCTCTCACATTGACAGTGGCTTGACGAAAAATGAAGACTAACCCCACACTCATCTGGTGCCCTCGGGAAGTGGAGATATTTGAGATGTATATATATCTCGAAGTCTCTACTTCTTTTGTAGGGTCTGATGGTGTAATGGGTTAAAGCATACTAGTTATGGCAGCTACTGGAAGGTAGTTGTGCTTTCTGGGTTCGAGTCTCACTGGTGGGTGTTGTCCAAAGATTGTTAATCTTCACTTGTGGTTTATGCAAGTATAGGCTTATAAGCTGGACATGAGTTCTCTCACATTGACAGTGGCTTGACGAAAAATGCAGACTAACCCCACACTCATCTGGTGCCCTCGGGAAGTGGAGATATTTGAGATGTATATATATCTCAAAGTCTCTACTTCTTTTGTAGGGTCTGTTGGTGTAGTGGGTTAAAGCATACTAGTTATGGCAGCTACTGGAAGGTAGTTGTGCTTTCTGGGTTCGAGTCTCACTGGTGGGTGTTGTCCAAAGATTGTTAATCTTCACTTGTGGTTTATGCAAGTATAGGCTTATAAGCTGGACACGAGTTCTCTCACATTGACAGTGGCTTGACGAAAAATGTAGACTAACCCCACACTCATCTGGTGCCCTCGGGAAGTGGAGATATTTGAGATGTATATATATCTCGAAGTCTCTACTTCTTTTGTAGGGTCTGATGGTGTAGTGGGTTAAAGCATACTAGTTATGGCAGCTACTGGAAGGTAGTTGTGCTTTCTGGGTTCGAGTCTCACTGGTGGGTGTTGTCCAAAGATTGTTAATCTTCACTTGTGGTTTATGCAAGTATAGGCTTATAAGCTGGACACGAGTTCTCTCACATTGACAGTGGCTTGACGAAAAATGCAGACTAACCCCACACTCATCTGGTGCCCTCGGGAAGTGGAGATATTTGAGATGTATATATATCTCGAAGTCTCTACTTCTTTTGTAGGGTCTGATGGTGTAGTGGGTTAAAGCATACTAGTTAAGGCAGCTACTGGAAGGTAGTTGTGCTTTCTGGGTTCGAGTCTCACTGGTGGGTGTTGTCCAAAGATTGTTAATCTTCACTTGTGGTTTATGCAAGTATAGGCTTATAAGCTGGACACGAGTTCTCTCACATTGACAGTGGCTTGACGAAAAATGCAGACTAACCCCACACTCATCTGGTGCCCTCGGGAAGTGGAGATATTTGAGATGTATATATATCTCGAAGTCTCTACTTCTTTTGTAGGGTCTGATGGTGTAGTGGGTTAAAGCATACTAGTTATGGCAGCTACTGGAAGATAGTTGTGCTTTCTGGGTTCGA